>NW_028318511.1:5780468-6080937 GCF_062004578.1 Staurois parvus
CTATTTAAATTGAAGAAAAAGAGGGGGAAAAAATTGACTGGAAAGCATAACAAACGCATCAAAAACACGCATGCAGAAACCGATCCAGAACGCATCTGAACTGTGTTTCTATAGTGTGAACCGGCCCTCAGTGTCACTGGTTCCCACAAATTTGTTAGTATCAGACTTTCTGCCACAATATTAAAGTCCCGCTATAAGTCATTGATCGCTGCCGTTACTGGTATAAAAGAAAAAAAATTCCAGTATATATACCATAGTTTGTAGATGCTATAAATGTTGCGCAAACCATCAATATACGCTTATTGGGATTTGTTTTACCAAAAATATGTAGCATAATATATATTAGCCTAAATTTATGAAGAAACATTTTTTTTTGTTTTTTTTTATTAGATATGTTTTATATCAGAAAGTTAAAAACTTTTTTTCAAAATTTTTTTTTTTTGTTTATAGTGCAAAAAATAAAAAACCCAGAGCTGATCAAATACCACCAAAAGAAAGCTTTCTTTATGGGGGAAAAAAATGTCACAAATTTCATTTATGTACAGCATTGCATGACCACGCAATTGTCAGTTAAGATAAAGTAAGGCAACACCATATAGCAGAAAATGGCCTGGTCATTAAGGTGGGTAAATATGGAGGGCAAATGGATAATAATTATCCCTAATTCTAAATAAACAAAAACAAAGTCCTTAAAGTGATACTAAAGACATTTTTATTATTATTATTATTATTATTATTTTAATTACAAACATGTTATACTTACCTGCTCTGTGCAGTGGTTTTGCTCACAGCAGCCCATATATTCCTCTTGTCAGGTCTCCCCCCCCCCCCCCCCCGCTGGCGCTCAAGGCCCCTCCCTCCTGTTTGGTCTATGGGATCACCTGAGTGGGCACGCTCCTGTGCTGCAGCTCTGCGTGTCCGTTCACACACACAGTTGCTGCATAGTCCCGCTCCCTCTCTCTTCATTGGCTCACTGGCTGTGATTGACAGCAATGGGAGCCAGTGGCTCAAGAGGTGGTCTGCGACCATCTCTTGTATCATGCCTGCAGTCTGTGACCATCGCTTTTGTATCATGCCTGCAGTCTGTGACCATAGCCTGTATCACGTCTTTAGTTTCTGACAATCTCTTGTATCACATTTTCAGTCTAAGACCATCTCTGGACTTTAATGTACGATAAATTATTTTTTTCCCCCCAAACAGGATGCGTTACATAGCTGCCTATCTTTTGGCTGTGCTTGGCGGTAATGACAACCCTTCAATTGCTGATCTGAAGAAGATTCTAGACAGCGTTGGCATTGAGCTGGAAAAGGAGCGTGCTGAGAAGGTATCTGCGTTGAGTGTCTTCTGAAATTTTTGGTGGTCCACCTTAAAGTATATGAGCTTCAATTGCTGTCCCTCTTTAAAATGTAATTTGCCTGGGTTTAATACTTTTTATTCACAGACCTGAAATAAGCTTGTTCATATGAGTGTCAAATTTCCTCATATCTATGCTTGTTCCAGGTCAGATATTCAGCATTAAAGCCAATGCAACAGTCTGACATCCGGGAAGAAACATTCTCAAAGAGTCCAATAATGGAAGTCCCCATAAATATTTTTACAAGTCATTTTAAAGGCTGTATGCACAAATTGTGCTTAATTCTAACTTCAGGTTTCATTTATCTTTAGTATTTCCCTCACTAACACATGCAAGCGCTATCTAAACTGTATGAAGTATCAGCTACATATAAGGTACAGCACTGTGTTTTGGGAACTGAATGGGGAATTCCTGCTTCGTTCCTGTTAAAAAAAAAAAAAAAAAAAAAAAGCGCTGCTCAGTCAGTTTGCTGATCTCTTATTCCTGTTATTGACTGGAATCGGCATGCAAAAAGTCATTCTGGGTCCTGGTGTTAACCACTTCCCGACCGGCCGTTGCATATAAACAGCCGGACGGGGGCACTGCGGCCTCCCCGCACCCTGCTTGTGCGCGCTCCCTGGGAGCGCGCAGCATCGTGATCCAGTGCCCGCTGTGTCCTCCGGACACAGTGAAACACCGATCGTCGGACGGGACCTCTGTACGAGGTCCCGATCATGTGATCACTGTTTGGCCAATCAGTGATCACATGCAAAGTAGTGAGCAAGATGTCACTTGTGACATCATTGCTTACTACGTGTGAAATCTGTGAATGATCACAGAGGTCACATGGTACAAGCCTATTCACAACAGCCTTGTACCATGTGACAAGCTGTGACCAATCACAGCTCACTCAGTACTTCTCAATGAGTGCAAGAATGCACACAGAGAGAAAGAGAAATTATTGCTTTTACATCCTATATGGGTGTAAAAGCAATCAGTGTAAAAAAAAAAAAAATCTTCATCACCCCCCACAAGTAGTACAGTGTCACCTTGGTGATACTGTACTGCTAGGGTGACAGTATGTAAAAAAAAATAGAAATAAAAAATAATATAAAAATGTTTAAAAATTATAATTTTTGGTTATAAACTAATTTGGATTTTTTTTTTTAACTAAAAAGATAACGGAATAAATTTTGGCAAATATTTATGATGAAATATTTATTTGCAAAATTTAAAAAAAAACAAAACTTTTTTTCAAATTCTTTTGACTTTTTCATTTGCATAGCAAAAAAAAAAAAAATCCCAGCGGTGAATAAATACCACCAAAATAAATCTTTATCTGTCTCAAAAAAATGGTAAAAAATTCAATTGGGTACAGTGTTGCATGACCGCACAATTGTCATTCAAAGTGTGATAGTGCTGAAAGCTGAAAATTGCCCTGGTCAGGAAGGGGGTAAAAGTGTCCGGTCTGGAAGTGGTTAATATCCAGAATGTAATGGAGTTCGTTCTGCATACCATTACATTAATTGAAGTTCAGGTGAGACATCAGGGTGTCCCCTATCTGATGGGAAAATAAAGTTAAGCAAAAAAAAGTAAAAAGTGTAAAAAAAAAAAAATTGTGACATCCTAGCATTTAAAATCCTCCCCAAGAAAATCCCCCCCCCCCCAATACACGGATGTACAAGCATAAAATGCAAATGTTTGTGGCGCCTATGTGCGAAAACATTGACTGCACTTCATATCCATACTAGTGCAAGCCATAGTTAGAGCAATAATTCTATGCCCATTATTTATGGTTACCTCTAAACTGATGAGCTGTAGGAGCTTTTAAAGCATCGCCTATAGAAAATATAGGGTATTGAAATTTGTTGCTGTTTCATGAGTGCATCCAATTTTAAGGCTTGGAATGCTATCTATTTATTTAGCGCAACCTCTTCTTTGGTACTTTACCAAAATTGGGAAATTTATTGTCTGTGTGTCCTAAAATTAATTTAGCATTTCTTAAACTATTGTGCTAAGATTGTGTGACATAAAAAATTGGAACTACAACTCTTTTATTTTCTTTGCTGTCTGCTTTCAGAAAATATGTTTGTAGGTTTTATGTAATCTTTGGGCCTAAAATTACTTTCTAAAAGTGTGCAAAAAATCTCTGGCAGCAAAAGGATTGAAGGAAACCTGTCAATTGATACTAATGCTGATCTGTTTCTACAAATGCTACTTGCAGTCTGTGGATTTATTACATTTTTACTGATCTAAAACAAGTGTACAGATTATAGAGGAACGTCAACATATTTTCTTATTTTCAGGTCAGTTTCTCAAAGAATTGACACCACTGACCGCATGATAGCCAGATAACTGGCATTTGTAGAAGAAGCAACAGCCATTCGTACAGGTTTTCATGTTTAATGAGAATTAGCAGGGGTGTTCAAGTCAAACCAGGACTTTTCATTTTACAGGTATAAAAAGGATGTTAGCATGGCGGTACTACATGCAGTAGCAAGTGGCAAGTGTGTCCTACTGATGGGCTGCGCAAATGTCGCTAGCCAGTCCACAGACCGTTAACCAAGATGGAAGACAACAGTGTTAGTGTGTGCATGGAACAGCATGTGGAGATGAAGTTTCTTGTAAACGAAGGTGTAAAGCCCATGGTTTATTTATTTCAGGTACTTATATAGGGCCATCAATTTACGCAGCACTTTACATATATATTCTGCATTCACATCAGTCCCTAACCCTCAAGGGGTGTACAATCTAAGGTCCCTAACTCAGATTCATACATACACATGCTAGGGCCAATTTAGACAGGAGCCAATTAACTTACCAGCATGTCTTTGGAGTGTGGGAGGAATCTGGAGTCGGAGGAAACCCACGCAGGCACAGGGAGAACATGCAAACTTCAGACAGGTGGTGCCGTGGTTGGGATTCGAACCGGCGACCCTAGTACTGCCAGGCGGAATTGCTAACCGTTTAGCCACTGTGCTGCTCATGGTTATATACAGACTTCAAGCACAGTGCAGTGATGAGACACTCAGCCGCAGCAAGACTTTGAATGGTGTAAACATTTCAAAGGTGGCCGTATGTCCATTAGTGACGATCCCTGCCATGGTGATACCCAGCCCACAGCACCTGATCCTGGATAATCGAAGCATAACATGTCGTGAAATTGCACAAGAGACGCATCATTCTGTAGGAACGATGAACACAATCATGACGAAGTGGAGCAGGTTGTCTTTGGATGGTTCAGGCGTACTGACAAATCTTTCTGTGCCGAAGCTTTCAAGGCATTACTTGAACACTGGGATAAGTGTATAAATGTAGCAGGGAAGTATGTAAAAAAAATAAATGCAGTTTCTAGTCCTTGAAATTTTGTTCTTTTATTATTTTAACTCAAAAGTCCTAGTTTGACTTGAATGCCCCTCGTATATCGTAATTAACAGGAGTTTAATGAGTGGAGCCTGACTTATCCACACATCTGCACTCCAATGCCAGTTTTACCTTCCTCACTGTTGGTGAATGTCCTGCAGTCTCTTCTCTGAGGTGCTTCAACAGCCACTCTGACATCCTCAATTACAGTGCGGGGCTAATAGTCCTGCTTTGTACATTATTATTACAGATACTTGTAGCACCGTCAATTCACACAGTGCTTTACATGTATATATATTGTACATTCACATCAGTCCCTAACCCTCAAGGGACATACAATCTAAGGTGTTCAGGGGGACTATGCACAAGCTGGAGCATCAGGGAGACTAGGAACATGCCGGGGTGTGGGGAAATAAAGGGTCTCGTTACTGGTATTCAAGGCATAAACAACCATTTACTCTAGCAGTGCAGGGGAAGCCCCGCTGCAAGGGATTATTTTCCTGTTCTACAGAGTTTTGTTTTATTAATATTAAATAAAATAAGAATAACACACCATCTCCACTTTCTTTCCTTTCCCCCCATAGGTAATCGGCGAGCTGAAAGGCAAGAAGATCGATGAGGTGATCGCTCAAGGTAAGCCCTGGAAGCATTTGTGCTTTATCCTATGCTATCAAAGCTGGTGTTCATGCCCAAACCTTAATAGGAAAGAGAGTAGGGTGTCTGTGTGAGAAGCTGTCCTTTTCATTCCTGCAATGTGTGTAGGAGTACCAAGTGTAAAGGCACAACTTGTGCTGAATTGGTATTGAGCCTTGGAGAGTTTTCACAGAGGTATCTTTCTTTGCAGACAGAATCGCTCATACAGCTACACATGTGCATAAAAGGCAAAGTTTACCTTTTACATAAACTGGCCCATGCAGATAAGAGCCCAAGGAGCTAAAAATACACTGTGCAGATGCCATTCCTTCAGACCTTTTTTGTCACCTATGAAGCCTGGCCAAAATACTCCCAATGTTTACATCCCTATATCCTAGCTTACTGGCAGGCTTTGGGCTACAATAAATTGGCTGCTGAGCCTTGTGAGGACAACTAAAATGATTATCCATTGGTCCTCAAAGAAGGAGGCTCAATGTTAGTTTTTTTTGTTGCCCAGGGTGTAAGATAGTGGCTACAGCAGTGTAAGTGTCCTGGTGAGGATGTGTGACAGGAGAGCGTGCTGTGACTGGAGAAAGCACATTTCACAGTGCTAGTAAGTGCTAGTTCCCCTGTGCTTAAAGTGAGAACACAACGATTCCTGTTTTGTGGAAATTATCCAGAAGATAGTACTGTAAACATTAGGAGCATATTGCCCAGCTGTACTAGGGGACAGAAATGGCCTACAGTTATGGAATTTGCTTTAAACAATTTTTTTCTTACAAATGGTTTAGTATATTTTAAACTATTTGGCCCCCTTTTCTGCATGGATCAGTTTTTGTAAAAGATGAACTTCACCTTTTAATGCATCATAAACTGCACCTGAAAACCATGGAGGGTGTCTGTGATGCCACAGTGCAACCTTCCCTCTTTCTTGTTATGAGTGGTGATAGGATTCTGTTAGAAGAAAGCTAAATAGATGCCTTCCTTGCTCAACTAGAGATGATCCTTAATCCTGGATAACTAGTTTTGGAATCTGACTGCGGTACGCTTTTTACATATTTTATTGATTTAATTAAGCCCCGGTCACATCAAAGCCGATTTTGAAATCGTGCGACTTACAGTGAAGTCCCACAATTTCAAAATCAGGTGACCTGCTGATTTCAGTTGCGATTATCAAGAGATCTGACACGGATGTCTATGCAAATCGCAACAAAAGCAGTACATGCACTACTTTAGAAATCGAGCAGGTGTCAACATCCAAAGGGTATCGGGTACAGTTGGAGAGTGTAAAATTGTGCATATATCATCCCATGGGTAATTCAATGCAGTATTGGTTGTTTGGGGTTTCCAACAACCCTGTGCCAACAAGAAGAGACAGAAGGTTAACATACAGGGTTGAATCGAATTGACCAGGCTTGACCAGAAACTGCCAAACCCCATTGACACCAGTGGGAGCTAAATCTGTCAAATTAGAAATGCCCTTTTTCTGGGCTAATACCTAAAAGGGTTTTTTGCCCTAAGGAACATGCACCAGTGCAGAAACTTTTTTTTTTTTTTTTTTTAAATTCCACTTGGCAAGGAGGCACATGCCAAGCCTGGGGGTTGCCCTTATCCTGCCTGTGAAGGGGCGCATCTGTGCGATGTACAGTGGATATAGAAAAGAATCGCCCATCTTTCAATGAATCACATGTTGTTGCTTTGCAGCCTGAAATGACACAGTTTTTGCTTTAGCCAGCTGTATTTACTGTATTTTCTAAGTGAAACTTATAACATCCAAGTGAAGGATATAACCCCAACATGTCAGGAAGAAAAAATTAAACTCAAAAACAGAATCACTGTTGGGAAAAGGATCACCTTCCTCCTAAAAATGACTTGTAACTTCAATCAGGTGTAGCTAATCACCTTCCCAGTGGCTACAAAGCCATTTGGTTTCTAACTGTGATTAGCTGTGGTCATTTTGATTACCTTAGCATGAAAGGAGCATTACCTGGAGCATTTCAGTCCCTGGTACTGCACCTGAAGCAAACCATCAACTATGGATGGCAAGGCACTGTCAAAAGATCTCCGGGATAAAGTTGTGGACATGCACAAGTCAGGAGATGGGTACAAAAAAATGCTCAAAGGCTTTATCAATGCCAAAGGTATTTGGTACAACACAGACCCTCCCTGAATCAGAATGTCACTCCAAACTGGATGAAAGAGCCAGAAGGAAACTGGTCAGAGAGGATACCAAGAGACACTGAAGCAGTTGCAGGAATTTATGAAAGAGTGGTCATTGTGTGCATGTGACAACAATATAAAATTCTCCTCAAATGTGGCTTGTATGGGAGGGTTGCAAGAAATAAGCCACTCCTGAAGAAAGGCCACATGCAGTCACCACTCAGCTTTGCAAAAACACACCATGGAAGATTCTGAGGCCACATGGAAAAAGGAGTTAGATGAGATTAACATTGAATTATTTCCTTGTAAGCTCCAAGGAGCAGGCTCCTCCTATCCCTCTTGTATTGAACTGTATTGTTGCTGTATTGTCTCCCGTTATATTGTAAAGTGCTGAGCAAACTGTTGGCGCTATATAAATCCTGTATAATAATAATTTGGCCTCAACACTAAACGGTATGTCTGGCGGAAATCCAATACAGCTCGCCATCCAAATAACACCATTCCTACAGTAAAGCATGGAGGTGGTAAGATCCTGTTATGGGGGGTGTTTCTCTGCAGCAGGGACTGGAGCACTTGTCAGGATAGAAGGAAAAATTAATGGGGCAAAATACTGTCAAATTTCCTGAGGAAAATCTGCTGCCCTCTGCCAGAAAGTAGTCAATGGGAAGAAGGTTTACCTTCCAACATGACAATGACCCAAAGCACACAACAAAACTGGCCACACAGTGGTTGAAGGAGAAAAAGGTGAATGTCTTTGCATGGCCCAGTCAGAGCCCAGACTTAAACCCCATTGAAAATCTGTGGAATGAGTTGAAGACCGAAGTCCACAAACTGTCACCATCAAATTTAACTGAACTTGAGCAGTTCTGCAAAGAAGCAATAATTGTGAAATTTTGATGTGCAAAGTTAGTAGAGACATCTCAATAGACCAAAGGCTGTAATTAAAGCAAAAGGTGCAAATTAAATAAAATACTTGTGAGCCACTAGAAGTTTTCTTACTTGTACAGCAATAAATTCGGTGTATAGAAATTTTATTAAGTACTGAATAAAGTGAACCCCTACTAAATTAATTAACGTGCTTAATTGAAATATTTAGATCGCTAGGTACTTATTACACCCTCTCCAGGTGTATGGATGTGAATTTCATATATCTATATTGTACCGCGCTCCAAACTATATAACTATAAGTGCTTTAAATAAATTATAAATAAATATTGTGTATCACCAATAATTCAATATTAATCTATAACCATGATGCTTAAATCCATAATTGCATAATATTTAAATCCATGATTAAAGTGAATCAAAAAAATTTTTTTAGTATGCACAAAAAACTGCGTGCATGGAAAACTCATAAAAGTAAAAAAATGAAGTGAAAATAAAATGTAAAAAATAAAATAAAATAAATTGAGAAAAAAGTATATATAAGTGAATAATAGTTCAATTCATACAAGTTGAGATGGTAATGTAGTTCAATCTAATCTGCGTGGTAAGTCAGTGTTCATGACATGAACCTCTCTCTCCTTACTCCTCTCCTTTCTCCTCAATACAGCCTTATTTCAATAGGGACTTTATCCTCTAGTTGCTTGGCTTATTCATGGTATCAGCAAAAGTAGCGCTTTGTGTAAATATATACACATTCTCCTGCAAACAGCCCAGCCGGTGTGTGTGTGTTCACTCGATATACTCGCCGTTCCTCTGTGGATGAGTGATGACGTCACCGCCCCTCCCCTACGCGTTACGCTACAGGGACTCGTAGCTTCCTCGTAGGTTGGTTTGGTTGCTCCCCTGTCTGTCTTTCACAGCCAACTGGTTCCAGGATGGAGCCCTGGAACCAGTTGGCTGTGAAAGACAGACAGGGGAGCAACCAAACCAACCTACGAGGAAGCTACGAGTCCCTGTAGCGTAACGCGTAGGGGAGGGGCGGTGACGTCATCACGCATCCACAGAGGAACGGCGAGTATATCGAGTGAACACACACACACCGGCTGGGCTGTTTGCAGGAGAATTTGTATATATTTACACAAAGCGCTACTTTTGCTGATACCATGAATAAGCCAAGCAACTAGAGGATAAAGTCCCTATTGAAATAAGGCTGTATTGAGGAGAAAGGAGAGGAGGAAGGAGAGAGAGGTTCATGTCATGAACACTGACTTACCACGCAGATTAGATTGAACTACATTACCATCTCAACTTGTATGAATTGAACTATTATTCACTTATATATACTTTTTTCTCAATTTATTTTATTTTATTTTTTACATTTTATTTTCACTTCATTTTTTCACTTTTATGAGTTTTCCATGCACGCAGTTTTTTGTGCATACTAAAAAAATTTTTTTGATTCACTTTAATCATGGATTTAAATATTATGCAATTATGGATTTAAGCATCATGGTTATAGATTAATATTGAATTATTGGTGATACACAATATTTATTTATAATTTATTTAAAGCACTTATAGTTATATAGTTTGGAGCGCGGTACAATATAGATATATGAAATAAAGCAAAAGGTGGTTCAGCAAAATACTGACACAAGGGGGTGATCCTTTTTCTAACTCTGATTCTGTTTTTGAATTGTTTTCTGACATGTTGGTGTTATATCTTTCACTGGGTTGTTATAAGTTGCACTGAGTAAATACAGCTGTAGAAAACAAAAACTGTGTCTGTCTTCATTTCAGACTGCAAAGCAATAAAATGTGATTATTTTAAAGGGAGTGATTCTTTTCTTTACCCACTGTATATGATATTTTAGGCCTCAAATCTGGTGATTTGGGACTATGGGTGGAGTCACCGCAATTCTGCCCATGATTCCAAATTGTACTGCAATCAAGGAAAAACGTGACATGTATGTTTATTTTCCATTCATTTTTAATTGCATCTCAAGTGCGGTGCGATTTTGCCATTATTGTCACACATGAGAATTGCGCAAAGCTTGTCTCCCAAAAAGGAGCTACTTTTGGGCAACAAACTTTGCACGATGTGGTTAGAAATGAACTGCTATCCCCCTCCCTTTACTCATGTGGCAGGGTTTCCCAGTGATGTCAGTGGTTCCTAGGGAAGCAGTGATTGCAATCACCTGCAGACTCCTTAGGAACCTGTGGCGGTGGGAAGCTGTCATTTACTGTTTCAATATATAATGCTCGGCTCCTCCCAAACGGGCTGAATAGGAAAAAGTGTGAGCATTTGTCTTCTAGTATGCCCCTAATAGATTTCATCCCTAATAGTATAGATGGGATGGAAACATTTGGAGCCTGACCCAGGCATCTGATTCCACAATATATTTGTGCACCTTTCGAAGCAAGATGTAGTTAAGGTTCATATGGCAGTTGTAGTGCAATCACGGAGACCAGGTTTAAAAAAAAAAAAAAAAAAAAAAAAGTATTTTCCAGAATGGCTGTGAATTTTATCCATATTTTGTGTATTGGGTACAAGAGCTAATGTTGCTTCTCTATGGAATATTTCAGAGGTCCATCCTAATACCCACTGGTTTTTGTACCTGCTGGGTTTCGCTTGTGGACCAGATTAAACTTGAGTGGCATTTTATTTGGGTTTTACTCCTCCTGTGAAACCTGCGAACAAGGCCTCTCTAGACACAGTTTACTCATCTGGCAGTTTGACTACACTGCCGAATACAGTTCTGCAAGCCATTTTGCTGGGTTTGGTCTAGATTCACACTTGTGCGGTACAGGACACTGCATGTAATTCGCACAGGAATCTCACTGCATTCCTGTTCAAATCACATGCAATGTCTGTGTGGTGCGATTTTATTTATTTATTTTTTTGAGCCTTTTTTTCCTCAGACTTGATTTGCATCACATGGGTGTTCACACCCATGCGATACAAATTCTGGCAACCGCAGTGCGTTTTGCAATCTGTTTTGGGGTGTTGATTTAACCTTGACACGCACCAGATCGTATAGATGGTGTACGATTGCAATATGGTTCGCTACGTTTCCCGCACAGCGTTAGTGTGCACCAGGTCTGAATATTCATAAACTACTGACTTTTTTATATAAAAAGTACAAACCAATGGGCATTCCCCTTTTGAAGAACTGACAAGGGTAGAATTTCTACCCTGTCAATTATTGACATAATTAAGATCGTACAGGTGAAACTTGAAAAATTAGAATATCGTGCAAAAGTTCATTTATTTCAGTAATGCAACTTAAAAGGTGAAACTAATATATGAGATAGACTCCTTACATGCAAAGCAAGATAGTTCAAGCTGTGATTTGTCATAATTGTGATTATGGCTTACAGCTCATGAAAACCCCAAATCCACAATCTCAGAAAATTAGAATATTACATGCAATCAATAAAACAAGGATTGTACATAGAACAATATCGGACCTCTGAAAAGTATACGCATGCATATGTACTCAGTACTTGGTTTGGGCCCCTTTTGCAGCAATTACTGCCTCAATGCGGCGTGGCATGGAAGCTATCAGCCTGTGGCACTGCTGAGGTGTTATGGAAGACCAGGATGCTTCAGTAGCAGCATAGATTCTCTATGGGGTTCAGGTCAGACGGGTTTGCTGGCCAATCAAGCACAGTAATCCCACGGTCATTGAACCAGGTTTTGGAGCTTTTGGCAGTGTGGGCAGGTGCTAAGTCCTGCTGGAAAATGAAGTCAGCATCCCCATAAAGCTTGTCTGCGGAAGGTAGCATGAAGTGCTCCAAAATCTCCTGGTAGATGGCTGCGTTGACCCTGGGCTTAATGAAGCACAGTGGACCAACACCAGCAGATGACAAGGCCCCCCAAATCAACAAAGATTGTGGAAACTTCACACTGGACTTCAAGAATCTTGCAGTGTGTGCCTCTCCATTCTTCCTCCATACTCTGGGTCCTTGGTTTCCAAATGGGATGCAAAAGTTGCTCTCATCAGAAAAGAGGACTTTGGACCACTGAGCAACAGACCAGGTCTGTTTTTCTTTAGCCCAGGTAAGATGTTTCTGATGTTGTTTGTTGTTCAGGAGCGGCTTGACAAGAGGAATACGACATTTGAAGCCCATGTCCAGAATACGTCTGTGTGTGGTGGCTCTTGATGCACTAACTCCAGCCTCAGTCCACTCCTTGTGAAAGTCCCCAACACTTTTGAATGGCCTTTTCCTGACAATCCTCTCCAGGCTGCGGTCATCCCTGCTGCTTGTGCACCTTTTTCTTCTACACTTTTCCCTTCCACATCACTTTCTATTAATGTGCTTTGATCCAGCACTTTGGGAACATCCAACTTCTTTTGCAATTACCTTTTAAGGCTTTCCCTCCTTATGGAGGGTGTCAATGATGGTTTCCTGCACAACTGTTGGGTCAGCAGTCTTTCCCATGATTGTGATTCCTACTGAACCAGACTGAGAGACAATTTAAAGGCTCAGGAACCCTTTGCAGGTGTTATGGCTTAATTAGCTGATTAGAGTGGGACACTTTGAGCCTAGAATATTGCACCTTTTCACAATATTCTAATTTTCTGAGATTGTGGATTTGGGGTTTTCATGAGCTGTAAGCCATAATCATCACAATTATGACAAATCACGGCTTGAACTATCTTGCTTTGCATGTAATGAGTCTATCTCATATATTAGTTTCACCTTTTAAGTTGCATTACTGAAATAAATGAACTTTTGCACGATATTGTAATTTTTTGAGTTTCACCTGTAGAATACTTATTGGGAAAATGATGTAATTGCATTACTTCACAGGGCTGGGTGAAAGAACTGTGTGGTTTTGGTTCAGCTGTAAATTATAGCATGGATTTCTTACACTTTGAGTTGCCGAGAAGCCAGTGGGACATTAGGCTCACTAGCATGCACCAAGAGTGAAACTAGATTTGGGTTTATTAAGCTAATTTTGGATATTGAAGGTATTGTGCCTTTTTGAAGGCTGTCGTAGATAGAAGGTAGTCTGATGTGCAGGCACAGGCTGGCTCTTCAAAGGCATTTATGACAGGGCAGTGTAATACAAAATACAGGTTAACTTTACCCGATATTGGACTAAATGTATTTGCCTGGGGAAAATGAGTGTAATCTGTGTGGTAAGTTGTTTTTTTTTTTTTTTTTTTTATATTGATAGTGTACTTAAAAACAAAATTGGTCTAGTTGTCTTGAAAAATATTTACTAGTATTGTACAACGTACCACATTTCCCCTGGGTGTTGAACATTAAGAATCCTAAAAAACAAAAGTGATTTGCCAAACAAAATAAGATATGCGTGTACCATCTAATTCCACAGTAAACAAAGGGTTCATCCCAGGAAACAGGTGCGGGGGACTGGTGTAAAGGTTATGTCCTTAACCAGTTGAATCCCTGGGTCTTTTTTTTCCCTAATCCTCTTGTGTCAGTCCCAAAACTGTTCCACTATGTTTTGTAGTCTACCCTAACATATTAAATATTTTTTTGGAACAGATATGGCTTTGTTTGGTAGCACATTTAGATACCTTGTTCTTTTGTTTTTCCTTTTATTCCCTCTTAAAAAAAATAAAGTAAATGACAAATATAGCAATTTTCCTGTATTTTTTTTCCAGTGCAACATTAATTTGTTTACCCCATATATTTACCCCACAATTGCATCAAACACCATTTTGATTAAAATGATATCACATTAGTGCAACCTTTATGTAGTGAAGCAGAACAGTAAAGTACTACATACTGTATGTGCTATATTTTGGGAGAGCTTTATTCCCCTTTCAATGCTACAGTGCAGCACACAGAGGGAGGAAAAACATGTTGCATAAATTGTTGGTGTAACATGAAGGTAGGTGTGACATAAATGTGCAGATTTGAGTAGCTGACAGGTGACCTGTAGCAATATGTAATCCTAAATGTAGTTTCAGTCCTTGTCATTAAAGAAATAAGGTATTCAGAGACAGATGGTCATCAATTAGCATCTGAAGGGACTAACTTCCTCTGGAAGTGGCACCTGGGTGCTAATAAGATTGTCATCTATATGTATTTGGACTCTGCCATCTTCCTGAAGCTTAAAAGAGAAACGCAGACGTTTCGGCTTCATGATACCAGAGGGGCTCAGAGCTGTCTACGGAGCTCTAAAAGTATATACATACATCAAAGGAGTATGTTTCATCCCTCATTAAAGCTAAAATATTAGTTGCAGAGAGATGAAAATACTTCCTTCTGATGGGGCACTCTGTAGGCTACATCGGCATATAAAAACTATATTTGTGGCCTATGCAGGATGCCAGAAAAATGCAGGAGGTGATTATGTGGCGTTGTAGTGCGATAGCGGAACCGGGATTGGTACTGTCGCAATCGGACTGATGCGCTGGTGTCGCAAATCCAATCCCCGACTTGGTGATTCAAGCCAGTCTTGGTCCAATTGACTTTGGGCATGTCAACACCCAGAACATCCTGTGGGCGAGTACAGGAACACCCCCCCCAGAGGCAATTGGCCCAGGACTCGTGTCCAGCCCACGTCTGTATTCCCATAAATTGAGGACTGGAGATATGGACAGTGTAATTCGTATGGAGCCGGTTCTATTTGACTGACGGATTGCTGACTCTCTGACTTGCTCCAGTCGCAGGATAAATCTTGGTAAAAGTTTTATCTGTCTTTTATTCCCTTTTATTTTATAGTGAATAGTCTGTCTTCTTTTTTTGTATTTTTTTATAACTTTTTATACTTTGTACATATTTTATGCACTGCCCACTTTCAGGATATTAAATCTTAAAATTAATAAGTGACTTCTGTGTATTTAAGCAAGGGCTCATATCTCCGGAGAGATTAGATTGTATTGTATTTTAGTGCCTTTATATGCTCGGTGAAGTGCATTGCCAATCTGTATGCGTGTTGGCAGATTGCGTGCAGATTGTAAAAGGTAACAGATCTGCTAGACGGAGATCTGTGTGTGTGTTGTGTCCCAACAGAACGTTCTGCGGATAAACTGTTGGGTGGTGGCCAGCAACCTGATGATCAGTGTACATGTCCCCTCCGCAGAATGCCGATTACCGGCTCTCCTCTCGAGCTGTCAGCGTGACAGCTTGTGAGGAGAGAAATGCCGATAACCGGCATTTCCCTGTTTACATGTGATCAGCTGTGATTGGACACAGCTGATCACATGACCAAGCCAACATCTTCAGCTCTTTCCGTAGATCCGTGATCCGCTGTGTCTGAGGGACACAGCGCACCGCAGATCGCCACGCTGCGCTCTCTCTGAGACGCGCATGCGCGGTGAGAATGGGAGGACGCCATATGACGTCCTCCCAGAACGAGAGAACCACCTTGGACTATATGGCAGGCGGGAGGTGGTTAAAGCACAAGAGGTAGTGTTGACTTTCCTTTTTGTCTATCGAGGGGCAGGGAACTTTTATGTATGCCAAAGGTCTGCTATAATGACCGATTCATGGTAAGTCTGTTCTCTGAAATATCGATAATGGAAATCTTATTCAAGGAAGATCTCCTATTGTACTGTAGGAGGGATGAATGCAGCCAGACGTCTACAGTATCGGGATATAGTCCTCATATATCTGTGGATTCTTGTAGAGGGTTTACTATTTCTTGACCTTCAGCCTCTTTAGAAGTTTTGAGAACAAAATCATAACCTTTCAGTTGACACTTTGAAGGCTTTTAATGGGAACAAGTTTCCAAGAACTCTCTCAGGGGATTCTATGTTCTAGGAGCTTTAGATACTTAATGGTGTAACCTTTATCTATAGTTAGAAATAAGATAGAGGCAACATTCTAGGCAATGGGGACATAGTTATACGGATCAGAGCCTTTTTTGGACAGGCAAGCTTGAAATGGACCGATGTTAAGTGAACTGTAAGTTATTTTTTTTTTTCTTTTTAAAGCAAAGCTAGATTTCTGCTGTAAAAATAAAAAGAGGGTTGTTTTTGTTTTTTGACAAGAGAAAGGCAGGCAGTCTCTATTGCACATGTATCGTGCAATAAATCCAGGTGCTGGGGAACAATGTAACTCTAGGCACAGCAGTAGGATTGCTGATGGCTGTCCAGTGCTCAAAAAGGAGCATTATGGGTCCTAAAAAGAAGGGGTAATTGGTGAAGCAGTGACTGGATCTGGGCTAAACTGAGAGGTAAGTGCACTCTTGCACATTAGGGCAAGAGTCCACCCCACCCAGCTTTATTTGGTGGAGCTTTAATCCTGTGCTACCATGTCTGTATGTTGTACAGGCATGACAGCATGGCGTTTTACACACACTCCTGGCAACCAGGCAATCGTTTCCAAACCCCCATGTAACTGCCATCTTTTCGACCCCGGATGTTTGATTTAAAGATCATTGATGATTAAAAATCATCACATGGGCAACTTTTTGTCCCAATATATGAAGAAAACCAAGGTAAAGGCTAAGTTCTCCTTTGAAAAAATAATAAATGCACTTTTTTTTTTTCCTGCAGGTAGGAAAATGTGCATTCATTTATTTTCTTTATTTATAAGGAGCCTGTAAAGCATTGCACCCACGATCAGCAGTTCACAGGGGCAGTGTTAGGCTCCTGTAGGCTCTCAGGATAGCTGTCTGCCTGTGCCTTCAATATGGGTAGGCAGTTTCTTGAGAGCAGGAAGAGCAATGAACTGCGAGGGCATTTGTGATCTTACTGCTCTCAATGGCTGATGGTACTTGTAGTCTGTTCATTCACAGGAAACTGAATGATGTGGGCGGTTGCTGTTTTTCAAATTGTGATAGCAATGCAGGGAGAAGAGTCCCCACCTGCTCTCACAGGAGAGGGGAAATCGGAGGGAGAGGAGGTTAATGCTGAACATGTTGCACCCTAAATATGGGTGTAACACGTTCACAAAGGTGAACTTTGCCTTTAAAAAAAAAAAAAAAAAAGTTAGACCCAAGCACATAAAATTACTTCCCAAAAGAAGTTGAGGCCCCCACATATATGTACGTACGACTGTAAACGATTGTGATACACACGTTACATATCGCCATGCACGCTCGAGTGGGAGCAATAATTTTAGCACCACAGATCCCGCATAGCTCTAAAGTGTCACTTATGGAAAATATAGGGTACTGAAGTTTGTCACCATTTCATGGTCACACGCTATTTTAAGGTTTGACATGTTGGGTATCTACTCTGTGCAACCTCATTTTTTATATTTTACCATAAATTGGGTAATGTACTGCATTTGTGTGCCCTAAAATTAACATTAGTGTATTTTTTACTGAAATTTTGCATTTCCTAGACTTTTGCACTACTATTTTGTAACATAAAAAATTGGAGCTACCATTTTATTCTTTATGCTGCCTGCTTTCAGAAAATGTTTTGTGGGTTTTATGCAATCTTCAGGGCTTTTTAAACGTGCCAAAAGCACAAAAATGGCCCTGGCAGTGAAAGGGTTAAAGGCATTTTCACTCAATAGTCAGATTTCAGTGCCTGAGGGAAGTGTTGCCTGTTTTAAGTAAAAGGTCATTTGCAGAATCTGTATTGCAGACATGAACACTTTGTGACACCGAAAAATATATAATAATTCTGCCTCATGCACAGGAAATGTTTTCGTAACTCTCCTAGAACCCTTCCTCCTGGCGGCAGCATTTTGGCAAGAATAAAAAAAAAAATTGCCTGATGCTTGTAAAAGTGTGTAACGTCTTTAGGCGAGTCAAGCATTTGGGCATTCATATCATTGGCCAGAATAAATTTATGCTGGCCATTGAAATGAATTAACGCTTAAGTGCTAAACTCGCCTAGCGTTAACGTGCGTTTACACGTGTCAAGCGGTTTTTGTTTTTCTTTGTGCCAAAACTCTGCTGCTCCTAAAAGCACTGGTCGTAGGTTTATGCCCTGTCTCTAAACTCTACTGCCACTACACGCCTCTAAACCCCTGTGTGCATGAGCTCATTCGGGGGAGTTTAGAGGCAAGAAAAAAAAAAAACCACTCCTAAGAGCAGCTGTAAATCTGTTCAGTGTGCATGAGGCCTTATGTGCTGCGCTATAAAAATATATAATAAAATATACATACTATGCAATTAACATGAGGTAATCATCTCTAATCTCTTGTATACAACACACTCTTAAAGGTTCCAAATAAATATACATAAGCTCGATCCATATATTTTTCTAATGTGGATCCAGGCAGCCGGGTTCTGGAAAAATCTTCACTGCAGTGCTGCCTTGTCCTCTTCCTGTCTTTGAACTTCTGGTGCTGCAATGACTAGCAGCTTGTACGGGTTAACAGCATTACAGATGGTCTAATGGGGACATACCCCCCCCCCCTATACATTCACGCCCCCCCTCACTTTTGAGAAGTTATTTCCCTAATTACACGGCTTGAAACAAGATTTGTGAATGTAGGAGAGAATCCTGTGACTGATCAAACTCCTCCCCATTCACAGATCATGTCATAGGCAGTGTAGTCACTGAAAGAACTTCTTTGCTTATTAGCTGTGAGAAAATGCTTCAAGGGAGGAACATAGTTTTCAATGGAGCTCACGCAGCCCTTCAGGCCAGCAGGGTGCTCCCTCATTTTCTGCATATCTTGTGTCATGATTGCAATGTCCTCTCTGAGGCCCTGTACTTAGTTATTAACAGGTAGGTATCACTTCAGTTGCACTTGTACATGTATGGGTTATCCTGGGCAGCAGTTGGAACATTTGCTCCTTTATTCTCAGATGTATTTATTACGGAATTCAAAAGTTGTTTATTTCAGTGATTTCCTGGCACTTGGAAATAAAGTGGTTTATTTTTACAGGTAACACCAAGCTGGCAAGCATGCCTTCTGGAGGTGCTGTTGCAGTTGCTGCCTCTGCTGGCTCTGCTGCTCCTGCAGCTGGAGGATCTGCTGCACCAGGTAATTTCTTTCAACTATTTTAGTTATATGTTTTTACCATTCAGTATTTCATTGACTCATCCATGCGTTTTTGTGAGAGTGTAAGGATAGGTTCACACATATGTGGCTCTGCAAGCCGTGTTTTGTGCGGACTCGGCAGCCTATTCATTTGACTGGGCTGCTGTGCCTCCTGAAACACAGGAAAAAGGTCCATAAAGCATCTTAGAAATCAAAGCCCACACAGGAACCACAGGTGTAGTGTGGTTGTCCAGTGCATGCGGCATGCCATTAGGATTAATTGCACCCACATACATCCAGGGTGCGGGTGGCTGTGGATGCAGGAACAGGTGTGGGCCCACAGCAGGGACCACCCACACAGATGTGAACCTAGCCTAAAGCAGGGGTATGCAATCTTTGAAAGGTGGAGATCTACCTTGACAACATGGAGATCAGAGATCCTGTGGTGTGCTGCACTTTTTTTTTCTATTTTCTATACTATCAAGACCCCAATGAAAAGACGGCATAAAGAACACAATGTCACAGTAGTGTCCCCTGCCCCCCTTCACCCCTACAGTAGTTGACCTCTGCCCCCCCCCCCCCCCCCCCCCCACACACACACACACACACACACACACACACACACAGTTGTATCCTCCTATTGGAAGACCCCTACCTCGCAGAATTTGCAACATCTAAAGGAATTTGGTAGCTGCATATCCAGTGCTACAGTTGATTGCCCTTGTTTGGGTACCCTTAGAAGTAACACTAAGGCCCCTTTTACATGGGATTTCAGATCGTGTCCGCTTGTCAATTTTGCAACCAGACCTGATCAGAAGCTCCTGTGGGCATCTGCATGTAAATGGACTTGTGCCTGCTTCAACCTATTAGAAACATTCCTTTTTGTATTTACGTTCATCCACAAGGTAGTTTTGCTTGTGGCCATCACCACTGTGAAGCAAGTGTCTGAACTGGCATCCCTTTCTGGCAAAGAGCCCTTTTTGGTTTTTCATATGGACAAGGTGATGTTGAGGTCCAGGACTTCCTCCTTACATAAGGTAGTTTCTGCCTTTTCACCTCAAACAGAACACAGTTCTTCCACCCCTTTTACCCAGCTCCAGGTCACCCAGGAAATTCCACAATCTGGACTGTTCAGTCAGGGATCCATGAGCAGATCTCCTGCTGAATTGGAACAGAATAGGATGGATGTCATCTTTGTGACATTCATGCCCTTTCCTTGTTTAGCTCCATTAAAGCGTTTTCCAGACCCCGATTAGATGCGTGGGTGGCCGGATGTATATAGACTTGTGTCTATTTACATCAGACTACCTCCGATTCATCACATTTAGGTATGGGAAAAACATGGCTCACACCTATGATCTGTTTCCCTGGATGGGCTATGAGGTAAGCAGATGTAAATGGATGCAAGTCTTTTTACATCTGCCTCCTTGTACACTTACATGGAGCTTCAGGTCCATGTGAACCTTACATGTGATCTGATCGGACTGCCGTTTGAAAGGGACTTTTAAGTGGTACTCCAAATGTTAAAGATCATCACCCTGTATGTACTCAGGGAGGGGTCAGTCTGCTACACCCACCCTAAGACAAAGGGCATTCTTTTTAGAAAAGCTTTAAAGTTAGAGACAAATTTTTTTTCTTACGGTAAAAGGTGTGCTGTTAAACATTAAACATTCTCCTGTGTAAGATTCAATTACCAGAACTTGATGGTGGTAAAAATGGAACTGCATTATGCTTCCTTTCACTGAATAAATGTTAATTTGACAACTGTTCATTTTTTAGCTGCTGAAGAAAAGAAGGAAGAGAAGGAGGAATCTGAGGAGTCCGATGAAGATATGGGATTCGGCCTGTTCGATTAAATCTTGTAGAATTCAAAATAAAATAAAAAAACTTTATTTAGTTTTGGCTTTACCTTTTTTTTTGCATTGAGTTTATGTATGGTGCAACAGCCTATGAAGGGCCTGGACTAATGCTTTATTTTTTATTTTTTTTGGAAGGGAGGGGGGGAAGGAGGTTGGTGGTGTTAGCCTAATGCCCACCCATGAGGATGAAAGTAGTTTTTGTATTGGTAAGACCTTGTTTTAGGTAACTTAGCTGTGCTTGTACTACAACTGCGTTAATTTAAGGGTATGTATAGGAAAAGAAGACCAGGCTGTATCATCTAAAAAATTTTTAGTTCACCACAGGACCCCCCCCCCCCCCCCAAAATGCTTATGAATACAAACTGCAGATACAAACATTTGAAAAGTTGGCACTGAGAAATTCCCCCAAAACATTTGCAACATGGAGCTTTAGCATCTTGTTGAGCCCTTCAGGGTATTGTGGGAGGTTCTAGTGTTGTTCATCAGTACTCCATTGTGTTCCATTTTAAAAAAAATATTGCAGGACCACCCTGCAGTGATATATCTACATGTACTGTAAGTCATACATAGTAGCCCCAGTCTCATTCTGTTTGTCATTAGGCAACATTTGCATGCAGGTGGGGCTGTTGGCTCTTTCTTGATCTACGGATTCCTAGTCTTGAGTTCAAACCTCTTGTAGGATTGGCCTTCTGTGACACTATTTCACCAGTGCAAGAGCTTTCACCATATTGCAGCTGACCCCATACAAGTGTAGTACAGTTGCTGAGTCAGAGAAGATTAGAAATTTAGTGCAGTAAACAAGATGGAGGGTAAAAGACCCGCCTGTCTGTTCCCCATCCCCTCTTCCTCAGCTGAAAGCATGGGGAAAGGCTGTTGACCCTGTGTTTGCCAGGATTTATAGTGGGGGGGGGGACATGAATATAAATATATGTATTTATCTTTACTTATGCAGGCCATACATAGGTCGAATTCTGAACGCTTTGTCGTGCGAAAAACGAAAACGTCATCTGCTCGGTAATCCGATGGTGCCATCAATGATTTCGAAAATTGGCTGACCAAGTCATAAAGTTCACCCCATATAACAGGTGAAACTTCTGTTCCTTCCATGTCACGGCTCATGCGCATATTCTTTTTGGAAAAAAGGTTGGTACGATTTGACCATCGAGTCGAAAATCGGTAATTTTTCACGAATTTTCCAACATGCCCGATCACCGAAAAGGGGAGGAACCATGAAAATTGGCCGGTGCCATTGACCCACTAACAGAGTGAAAATCAGCCGATTATTATCGGATGAAAAATCGGTCAAATTTCTACCCATGTATGGCCGGCATTAGTCTGTGTGGCCTGTATTCTTTACAGACGGGCAGTTTTACTTCCTGTACGCTGAGTCCAATCCGCCAGACATCTGCAGCCATTTCCTATACTGAAATCTGGCATGATCCCTTTGTTAGGTGAGGAACCTGAGCCAGTTTCTATTTCAATATGAAATTAAAACTGGTTTTGGTGTTACAGATGGATCTAAAACATTGGTGTTCAGTCCAAAATCCACACTGCAGTGCAAAACCCTCCCTGCAATTGGCATACGATGCAAAAGGTGAAATTGCTCACACAGCAGATACAGTTTACAACTATGAGGCCCATGGCACTAATATTTTTCAGGACAAATTCCAGAGCAAAGGTAGGTGATTGTTCACGTCATGTTATCTTCTGAGCCACAACTTGTGTAAAGTTGTAATTTACAACAGAGTAACATTGCATATGACTAAACATCGCAGTAAATATAGACCAAACACTGCTGACTGAAAGAACCATGTTAAATCATGAAATATTTACACCGTAAAACAGAAAAACTACTACTGCAGATTGCCAGTAGTCCATGTACTTCAATGAACAGATTATGCAGATTCTTGGGTTGGTTATCCCTGGAAATGTAGCTGTTTAACCTGTAGACATGTAATTCATGAATGTGACTGTCATTTCAAGCAGAACAAAACTCCCTTAACCACTTGCCTACCGGGCATTTAAACCCCCTTCTTTACCAGGCCAATTTTCAGCTTTCAGCGCTGTCGCACTTTGACAATTCTGCGATCATGCAAGATTGTACCCTTATGAAATTTTTATCATTTTTTTCCCTCACAAATAGAGCTTTCTTTTGGTGGTATTTAATCGCCGCTGGGCACTTTACGTCTTGCGCTATTAACAAAAAAATTGCAAAAAATTTGAAAACAAAAAAGGTTGTTTCTATTATAAAAATTTTTAAACAGGTAAATTTTCTCCTTCACTGATGTGCATTGGTGAGGCAGCACTGATGAGCACTGATAGGCAGCATTAATGAGGTGTCACGGATAGGTGGCACTGACTGGTGGCACTGCTGGGCATTGACTGGCATCACTGCTGGGCCTTGACTGGCAGCACTGCTGGGTGGCACTGGTGGGCACAGGTCGGTGGGCACAGGTGTGTCGCACTGCTGGGTGGCACAGGTGGGTGCACTGCTAGACACAGGAGGGTGCACTGCTGGGCACAGGAGGGTGCACTGCTGGGCACAGGTGAGGAAAGTGCAGCCGAGAACTGGCAATTGCATTTCCCGGTGATCAGCTTGTCATTGGACACGGCTGATCACGTGGTAAAAGGCCGCTGTGATTGGCCGTAGGACACAGCAATCACAAAGATCACCGGGTGCGCGCACCCGGGGGCACGCAGGAGAGCGCGTTCTGGGAGGACGTCATATGACACCCTCCCAGAACTGGCTGGCCGCAGTGTAGCCGTCATTCGGCTATCTGCGGTTGGCAAGTAGTTAAACAACTATTTCTTATTTTTCACAACATCCCCCCCAATGCAACTGTAGTTAAAATGTATTCTAATTTTTTACCATTATGTGTAATTTTGTTCTGAAAGGCAGCACTTCCTGGTGTCTAGCCTAGGCCAGGCCCTATTGCCTAAATTGCAGCAATCCCAGGAGGCAGTGGGTTACTAAGCTGCAACTTTACTGCATGCGTACAAATACCATTGGGTGTTATATTGCCTATCCATCAGAAGCTGGCAGCATTTGTGTTCATGCACAGAAATATGTGCTTTTTCAGCTCCCAAATGCCTGGAGCAGACCAGTGGTGCAATTGTGCAGATTTAAAAAAAAAAAAAAAAAAAAAGGCTGGAATCCATCAGCAATTTAGTTCCGCCTTAACCTGCAGTTGTACAATGCAAGCATGCGCAGATCTTTGGGCTGGCAATGGGGCTGCTTTTTAAAGTAATAAGCACACACTGTTTATTGTACATTATTCCTTCTCTTTCTGTATGGACATGATGGCACTGTAATTATAATAAAAAAAAGCATCAAAGTACCTTTTTTCCTAATCAATAGACAGTTGTTACATGACCCAGCTCTTTCCTAGCCTGTCTGCAGAGGGGTTCCTAGCTTCTAGCCCTCTGCTGCTGGTCTCTTGTTAAAGAAAAAAAAAGCCTCTGGGATACGGAGTAACATAAATCATATCAATAAACTGTTTTAAATCATCACACAAATATATATTTGAAATCAAATCTTTATTTACGCGTTTAGCCGCATTTTGCGTTTGAAACGCTAATAAAATCAACTGCTGAACACAAGTTTTCTGCGTTCAAAAAAAACGACTGTAAACTCAAATGCCTGTAAACGATATAGTGTACGTGGACACGTAGGAAAACATTAGGGTGAGTTCAGGGGCTGCTGAAAAACAGCTGAACAGATCCTAAACGTGAGTTTATCAGCTGCAGTGTACATGAACCCTACAAGTCCAGTGTGATAAGGCCTTAAAGGCATCACTGAGGGCAATATTCAGAACATCTGCTACAACGGTGGAACCCCAGTTCAGAAACACTGCACCATAGTGTTCCACTTTGCCCCTCCCCTAGCTGCTACATAAAAGTATGTGGGGATGGGTGGAAGTGCTGGGCCAGCACAGACAGTAAGTAGACACTGAGAAAAGGATGTGCAAGGAGGGAGGGAGGCAGGGAAAAAAACTCCCCTGAAGTCAAATTTGCTAGCACGTTGAAAGTGAATAAAACTTATGAAGAGGAAAAATACTGCAAGTAAGCATTTAAAGTTCTTGCTTTGTCTGAGCTTTTACCTGCAATTTTGTAAATTGATCTCAAAGTAGAGAAATTGGCATTTTGCAAGCTCGTTAATCTGGACATATTTGTTTCTCTTTATGCAAAAGCATTTTTTCTTTTGGTTTCCAAAAGTTTACTGGATGTGTCATCTAAATTTTTAGAAGCTAGCTTTGCTCTTCCTTTTTGACAATTTTTGTGGCTTTCTAAATATATTAACAGCCAATTCTCCCAGAAAAGATCCAAAGGAAAAAAAATATATGAGTGGCTTGCAATTTATGCAGGAGCTTTATTATATTTACATTTGTTAAGGAAATGAAAGCAAACAATTGCTTTACATAATGATGTCACATCTCAGATACAATGTACACTGCTCAAAATAATTAACACTTTGAAAACATCAGATCTGAATGGGGAAAAATATGCTGGATATCTATACTGATATGGACTGGGTAATGTGTTAGGAACGTAAGGATGCCCCATCATTTGATGAAAATGATCAACCTAAAGAGGACTGAATTCAAAGACACCTCGAAAAATCAAAGTGAAAAAATGATGCAGCAGGCTAGTCCATTTTGCTGAAATTTCATTGCAGCAGTTCAAAATGGTACTCAGTAGTTTGTATGACCCCCACGTGCTTGTATGCATGCCTGACAATGTCGGGACATGCTCCTAATGATACGACAGATGGTGTCCTGGGGTATTTCCTTCCAGATCTGGACCAGGGCATTACTGAGCTCCTGGACAGTCTGAGGTGCAACCCGGTGGCATCAGATGGACCAAAACATGATATCCCAGAGGTGGTCTATTGGATTTAGGTCAGTCGAGCGTGGGGGCCATTCAATGGTATCAATTCCTTCATCCTCCAGGAACTGCCTGCATACTCTCACCTCATGAGGCCAGACATTGTGGTGCACCAGGAGGAACCTGGGACCCACAGCACCAGTGTGATGTTATCCAAGGCTTTTCCAGACCCTTTCATGTCTGTCATGTGCTCAGAGTGAACCTGCTCTCATCTGTGAAAAGCACAGGGTGCCAGTGGCGGACCTGCCAATTCTGGTGTTCAGTGGCAAATGCCAATCGTGCTCTATGGCACCGGGCAGTGAGCACAGGACCCAGTAAAGGACATCGGGCCCTCAGGCCACCCTCATGAAGTCTGTTTCTGATTGGTCAGAGACATTCACACCAGTGGCCTGCTGGAGGTCATTTTGTATGGCTCTGGCAGTGCTCATCCTGTTGCTCCTTGCACAAAGGAGCAGAAACCGGTCCTGCCGATGTGTTAAGGACCTTCTACGGCCCTGTCCAGCTCTTCTAGAGCAACTGCCTGTCTCCTGGAATCTCCTCCATGCTCATGAGACTGAGCTGGTAGACAGAGCACACCTTCTGGCAATGGCACATATTGATGTGCCATCCTGGAGGAGTTGGACTGCCTGTGCAACCTCTATAGGGTCCAGGTATCACCTCATGCTACCAGCAGTGACACTGACCCTAGCCAAATTCAAAACTGGTGAAAAACAGTCAGAAAAGATGAGTAGGGAATAAAATGTCAGTGGCCTTTACCTGTAAAACCATTCCTGTTTTGGGGGTTGTCTCATTGTTGCCCATCTAGTGCAACTGTTGTTAATTTTATTGACACTAAAGCAGCTGAAACTGATTAACAACCGCCTCTGCTACTTAACTGACCAGATCAATATCCCATGAGTTTAATTGACTCGATGCTATACTCTGATAAACCTCCCTGGCGGTATTACCGAGTGTAGCTCAGGGTAAAGTTTCAGTACCACAAGCGGTAACCCCCGAGCTACACTCGGCTTACCATGCGGCACTGCTCCAGCATCTGTTGTTCACTTACCTTGTCCTGCGCTCCCACGATGTCCCTCCTGCAGTGTCCCCTGTAATCCTGTCATCTGGGTTCCGTTCCCTGCGAGCGTCGGGACATACGGGGGACGGAACTGGTGGGAAATTTGAAAATGACAAAAAGTGACATTCACTAAATACACTAAAATCACATAGTAAAATATTACTGTATCAAACCATTTCACATACATTTTGGTGTCCATTTAAGACACAGAATAGCTGCGATTCAGAGGATCGCAGCTATTCTCTGGTCATTCACAGTTTATGACACTCAGGAGAACATGTTCAGCCCTTCACTGGAGATCTGTGTTCTCCCTCCAGATTCTCCAGCCCAGAGCTGGAGAATCGGAGGGACCGCAAACTAAGCAGAGATAATTTACCTCTGCTTAGTAAACTGATCTTTTACTGTAATCTCACGAGATTATAGTAAAATCAGCTGTTTTCCAGCGTTTGGAGACCGTTCTCCCTTCGTTCGGAGAACTTCTTCATAAAAGGCATTCACAGGAGAACTGTGTTCTCCGAGAATGCCAGAGAACTGAGCAGCGATTTTCTACTGCTGGTTCATAAATGGACACCTTTGTCCCTAGTGCATTGTCCTGTGCCCTGCCTGCATTTTTACTGTTCTTTCTACCTGGAAACTGAGAAACGTCCATGGTGTCCAAAAAGTGTCCCTTTAGGTCAAAAGCGCTTTTAGACCAGCTAGAGAACAGCGATAGTGAATTACAATCACTTGCAGAATTGAGTGATAATGATTCTTGGGGAAATTCGTCATCAGACACTGAAAACGATTTAGCGATTTTGCGACTTTGCTCAATGATGTGCGAACTTGGCGCTATATTTCAAATTTCAGTGTTTTTGGTTTGATTATATTACTGAATTAAATTTATTATTATATTATCATTTTTTTATGATTATTAAATTATAATTTATGATTTCGTGTTTCAAATTGTAACATACCCGGGATGTTTACTAGACTCTTGTTTGGACAGATTTCAGTGAGTTATTCCTAAAAATTACAGGCCTACAAAAAAAAATACATATTTCCATGCAAAAAATTGTACCGCTTTGAGCACAGAAATATGGACATAATCAGACTGCTAGGGAGGTTAAAAAGTGTTCCTTTAATTTTTTTGAGCAGTGTACTTTCGGTATTCACAAGATACCTAAACTGATTTCACTTGTGCATTTTTCACCCAAAGCAAGCTTACTTTTTAATTTCCTCCATGTCTTGCATGATTTCCCCTTATTACAAAAGCTTGAGAATCCCCCCCAAGGCTTTGACTTTTGGAATCTGAAAATAGGGCTTTCTTTATGAGAGATGTTCCATTTCTGAACTGCTCTCTAAATGCTAGTTACCTGGTTGTTTTGTTACCTCACTGTCTTCATTACTTTTTCACAGATGCAGAGCAATTACGCAGATTAGAAAGTTTTGATCTATGCTGGTCCTGAGCTACTGACTAAAAACACTAAAACCAGACTTGAGAGACAGGCAATTGGCTGGCGTGTGCAAACTAAAGTGGTTAACAATGGCAGCTTGCTGTTTAGAAGTGAAAGGACACTTCCTGACAAAAGGTAACTTGTGCAAGACTTTAAAAATCTAAAATGATGAAGTATGGAGACAGCTATTGCAGGTGGAAATGCTTGTTACCTGGCTGCCATGCCAATCCCATGGCTTCGGTGTCTTCTGAGGCACTGTCTAATCAGCACCACTCCTTACACAGCAGAAATCAGCAGTCGCTGTATAAGCTGCTGGTGTGGGCATGCCCGTAGTTTAAGGTTCAGTTCACACCTGAGCAGTTTGACACTTTTTTTCTAGAAGTGCTTCAGTGATCGACATGAGGCTTGTGAATGTATCCATAAATACAGTAAAAAATTTACTATTTTAGACATTTTGAGAGAAAAAGAGAGCAGAAGCAGTGAGAGCGGTATTTGTTGAGATTAGCTGTCTTTTTTTTTTGGTGTTTGGATGTGTTCCAGCTCATTTCTGTGCAGAAAGAATTGCAGCAGTGTCTAACATATTTTCTTTCATGCAAAACCTCAAAGTATGGTGTACCAGGTCCATTTCAGTACCAGGAAAACGCTTTCCATACATTTTTCATGATGAAAAAAGGCTCTGGACAGCATCTGGAAATGGAAGAATTAAAAAAAATTTCCAAACGCAAACAGTTATAAATGCAGTTAGCAAGCATTTGGCGTTTGAAATGCTGATAAAATCTACTCCTGAACGCAAGTTTGGTGCGTTAAAAAAAATGACTGTAAATTCAACTGCCTGTAAACGACTGTAAATGACAGAGTGTACATGGACACATAGGAAAACATTAGGGAAAGTTCAGGGGCTGCTGAAAAAAGCACAGAAAAGCTCCTGAACGTGAGTTTAACAGCTGCAGTGTACATGGAGCCTTACTCTCTTAGTGGAAGCAGTAGTTTCTCTGCAGAGTTCTGACATGCCCCATAGCTAAAGTGCTCCATTCAGTACAGAGCATAGGTTTTGCTGATCGAAGCGCTATAGCTCTGACTCAGCAGTAGGAGGCGTGTTGGTGCTATGCAGAAGGGCCACTGCTTTCCCACAAAAAGGCTTCTGCAGAATGCAGGCAGGGGACAGGCCTCTCTAATCAGATTTGCACACCATTTGTTGTACATAGAATGGAGTTAGCAGAAGTAGGCTCCATGTATACAGGACGTTTGGAAAACTTCTCAACGAAGGAAACTGACTGCTGGAAAACGTAGGTTAAAAAAAATCTGTTTTGCTGCGTTTGCATACCGCGTTTATGAGCGTTTGCGTTTAGAAGCGTTTTTTAAAGATAACATCAGTAGGCCTTCCAAAATGCCCAGAATGCACTGAAAAACAGTAAAAAATTAACTGTTTCAGACATTTTGAGAGAAATAGAGCAGAAGCAGAGAGAGCGTTATATGTTGAGATGACCTGTCTTTTCTGGTTGTATTCACTATGGATCCCATCATGAGCATAATGCAGCATGTTCTACCATTTTTTCCTTCATGCAAAACCTGGAACTGATTGCACTAGTGCACTAGGTCCATTTGAATACATGGAAAACACTTTGCATGCATTTCTGATGATGAAAGAAGGCTCTGGACATGGAACAGTTAAAAAACGCTTCTAAACACAAACGCTTATAAACACGGTTAGCCGCATTTACAAGCATTTGGCGTTTGAAATGCTGATAAAATCTACTCCTGAGCGCAAGTTTGGTGCGTTCAAAAAAACGACTGTAAACTCAACTGCATGTAAACGACTATGTGTACATGGACACATAGGAAAACATTAGGGAGAGTTCAGGGGCTGCTGAAAAAAATGCAGAAAAGCTCCTGAACGTCAGTTTATCAGCTGCAGTGTACATTATTATTACTATACAGTATTTATAAAGCGCTGAAAGTTCGCTCAGCGCTGTACATGAGCACTTATACTGAAAGTTTTGAGTTCTGTGTATGTAGACAGACATTGCTGACCTCTCTAATGCTAATTGGATGGCTCTTATGATGATCCAATAGAGCTCTGAGCTGCTGCCCAGGAACAAGTATGCAGATCAGGATTTCTGATTACATGATTGTTTTAGGTCAGTATTTCAGAACTGATTGAAGCTACAGACAATTAGAATTTTCAGAATATCTAGCAGTACAGGTTTTGTGTGATATATGGGGACTACCATTGCTGAGCTTTCAAAGTTGATAATTACATGGCTTCAGTATTTTCCAGACCAGTTACCTTTTCATTTGAAAACTTGTGCAGGGTCAGTGACTTGGAATGTGTGGTATCTTGAGGATTGGTGTGACAGCCAGGCAATTAAAATTTTCAGTTGGCAATGGCAACCTACATTATTTCAGATTTGCTTTAGGAGGTTGATTTGGAAAGAATAGCTGATGTACAAGAGGCTTTTGGGGTTTGGAAGGAAGGTCACATTCTGCTTTATTCTCTTAAACCTTTGGGCTGAGGCTTTAAATTCCAATATTGCTATGGAAAGGATCAACAGTAAATCTTAAAGATACAGATTGTAATAACATTTATATGGCTTGGAATTAGTTCAGTGTGCATGTACCACAGAAGGTCATATGTTAACATCCCTCCCGGCATTAAAGCACATACTACTAACCTCTGCTGTTTTATTGAAATATTCAGTTTTGTGAGCCATATGACCAAAAATCATCTGCAACTGGTCACGGATTCTTATAGATTTCAACAGGTATGTAGCAATTTATAACCAGCTATAGCAAATTAATACACACATGTCTAAAAATTTTATTAACACACTCCACCTAGATTTGGGCTCAAAGAAGAAAATTATCAATTTAAAAATGAAAGTGGGAAGTTTTTTTTGGCAGAAAAGATAGCATTGAGCTGTAACGCCATATGAGGAAGTATAACACCTTTTTCACATGGGCGTTCCCATTTTGTCATCAGTTTACAATGGTAATCAGCCAGGATCCAAAGCTCCGTCCCTCCTCTAGGAGGAACCGACAGAGCATGACGTCATCTCCCGCCCGGAGCCACGAGATAGCCCGGCGGCCATTTTAACTTAGGGATTCCTGTAGTGTGCACCTACTACCACCGGAGGGACGGAGCTTTGGATCCTGGCTGATTACCATACCATCCTTAAGGGGATCTCTGGACTTCTCTTATACCTTCCCAGGCTGAATGATCCACAGAGTTGGAGCTTACTCTCTTCATTTCCTATAAGGATTCCAGGGGATATTCATTTTATGCGCATTTTCCATGCGCGTCCGGTGAGTGCGCACTCTTTCCATTGTTTCCTGGCCTTCATCAGCTATTCCTTGGGACTCACTTATATATATCCATTCATTAATCACGGACTATTCTCTTTTGCATTTATTTTTTAGCGCTGCACTCTGTTTTTATTAGTGTTTACACATTTGTATTGTGTTGATGCATGTTATTTTAGAATGGGCTGCCAATGCGACCAAAACCAAACTTGATTCTTTTTCAGGAAAGCAACACACAGTAATTATTATTACTGAACACAATGGTTGAACTGGATGGACTTTTGTCTTTTTTTCAGCAAGACTAAATATGTAACAATAGTGTAATCACAACCTAAAATCTAATTCCAGTTGGGCAATAAAAATAAAACTCACAATTCTGGAAAATCAAAAGCAGCTCCAGTTCTATATTGTATTCACATGACCTCCGGCACTGTCTCCTTCACACTTAATTGGTCACCATCCCAGTGTTGCGAGTCTGGATGATTCAAGCCACTTCCTGTAAGTGAAGGGCATCAGGACTCTTCCCTCCCAAGGATGGAATAACAAGAGAATGCCTCAGAGAGTGTCACCACATCATTATGGTGTCGCTTCCTGCAGAATAAAAGTTATGTTAAATTTTTTCTAAAGGTGATAAATTGCTTTAGGGCTTTTTTGTTAGATGGGCTTTGAGGCCTGTCTTCCATGCTGAGCCTCTTTTGCTGCATCTGCATCCACCTGGGAGCTGTGTGCAGGCAGGCCATAGAAATGGATGCAGATGCAGTGGCTGCACAGACACAGTCACATGTCAAAACATGACGTGGGCAGGAATGGCTACATGGATCCATTTCTTTGGGCTGCCTGCACACAGCTCATAGGGTGTTGCATATGCAGCAAAAGGTGGCACAGCATGGAGGATCTCGGCAACCATCTAAATAAGCCCTTAAATGGGCTGCCATCCAGGCAGGCAGTACCCAAGCCTTGAATTGGGCTTTAAATTACTAATGCTTCAAAGAAGGCCACACACACGGCAAAGAAATCAGGCTAGCATCATTTAGCCCACCTCTAGTGAATCCAGGGCGCCAAGGACACACCCACTGAAGGTGCGACATCATTGCGGCCTGCTATTGAATAAAGGTGCAGTGCTAAAGGTGCGACATCATTGCGGCCTGCTATTGAATAAAGGTGCAGTGCTAAAGGTGCGACATCATTGCGGCCTGCTATTGAATAAAGGTGCAGTGCTAAGGGTGCGACATCATTGCGGCCTGCTATTGAATAAAGGTGCAGTGCTAAAGGTGCGACATCATTGCGGCCTGCTATTGAATAAAGGTGCAGTGCTAAGGGTGCGACATCATTGCGGCCTGCTATTGAATAAAGGTGCAGTGCTGAGGGTGCGACATCATTGCGGCCTGCTATTGAATAAAGGTGCAGTGCTGAGGGTGCGACATCATTGCGGCCTGCTATTGAATAAAGGTGCAGTGCTGAGGGTGCGACATCATTGCGGCCTGCTATTGAATAAAGGTGCAGTGCTAAGGGTGCGACATCATTGCGGCCTGCTATTGAATAAAGGTGCAGTGCTAAGGGTGCGACATCATTGCGGCCTGCTATTGAATAAAGGTGCAGTGCTAAGGGTGCGACATCATTGCGGCCTGCTATTGAATAAAGGTGCAGTGCTAAAGGTGCAACATCATTGCGGCCTGGGCTCACAAGAGAATTCTGCAGAGAAAAGATATGTTGGGGGGGGGGGGATTTTATTGGTTCTGCAGCAGTATGATGTTTCTACAAATACAGAGTAAAGCCCTGTACATGGGCCATATATTGACCCAAATCAGCTGGTACAGGGGATACTGGCTGACTTTTGGCCCATGTTTGACAGAAACCAATCTCACGACTGGCTTCTGATGAACGAGCATGTTGGAAAACCAGCAGCCAATTGGCATCCGATCTGTCCTTTCAGCCAATGGCTGCGAGTGCTGACCAGTGTGTTCTGGGGATGGGGAGGTGGAGGGCGGTCCTCCTGTCAGAACACAATAGCACAGCGGGAAGATTGTGTACTAACATTGAATAGTTAGTGGAGAGACCTCCTTGTCCAGCCTGCTGGGCTGAACAAAATAAAACTTACCGTGTTTTTACCAGGCTCATGTACATTTATTATTTTTGTGCATTTGCGCCTGCAAAGTATTGCGACTGTGATCCGTGATGATCTGGCTCCTGCAGAGTCTTCTTCCAGGCCCTGGTCCATACTGTAGTATGGACCTTCAGCTATGAAGCTTGACAATGTATCAATGGGATATAAGTAAAGTGATGTCATGGCAGTTGTGCTTTATTAAGAACTAGAAGTTGTCTATCACAATAGTTGTTTTTTCATTCACAACTTCCTGCAAATGAATGACCGCACAGCAGCGCCAATTTAAAAAATGAATGCTGCAGGGAGAAGAACTCTGCGATCCTCTAAGTCAGCGGTTCTCAACCTGGGGGTCGAACGACACTTTCCCAGGGGTCGCCTAAGACCATTGGAAAACACATATTTCCGATGGCCTTAGGAACCAAGACACCGCTCCTTGATCCGTCTGCAGGTGTGGGCGGGATGACATGCCGTCCCTGTCATCTGGACACACCCCCGGGATCAATCCTTCCTCGTCGGTGATTGGCCGCCGGAACTGTAGCTCAAGAGAGGCACACAGGCGGCCAATCACCGGCGAGGAGGTGGAGCTTGGAAAGGAGGAGCCGAGCGGCACCGCGAAGCACGAGCGAGTGAAGAGGAGGAAAGCGGCCGGAGAAGGAAGACATCTGACCGGTAAGTGTTTGTACCATGGGAGAGGGAGGGAGCGAGCGAGCCCAGGCTGGAGCAGGGGTCAGCAAGGTAAGTATCATTGGTGTCAGTGGGAGGAATAGTTCCCAATCATTGGTGTCACTATTACCAATGATGGGGCACTATTCCTCCCCCCACTGACACCAACGATGGGGCACTATTCCTCCCACTGACACCAACGATGGGGCACTATTCCTCCCACTGACACCAACGATGGGGCACTATTCCTCCCACTGACACCAACGATGGGGCACTATTCCTCCCACTGACACCAACGATGGGGCACTATTCCTCCCACTGATACCAACGATGGGGCACTATTGCTCCCCCTGATGCCAACGATGGGGCACTATTCCTCCCACTGACACCAATGATGGGGCACTATTCCTCCCACTGATACCAATGATGGGGCACTATTCCTCCCACTGACACCAATGATGGGGCACTATTCCTCCCACTGACACCAATAATGGGGCCGTATTCCCCCCACTGACACCAATGATGGGGCACTATTCCTCCCACTGACACCAGTGATGGGGCACTATTCCTCCCACTGACACCAATGATGGGGCACTTTTCCTCCCACTGACACCAGTGATGGGACACTATTCCTCCCACTGACACCAGTGATGGGGCACTATTCCTCCCACTGACACCAATGATGGGGCACTATTCCCCCCACTGACACCAATGATGGGGCACTATTCCCCCCACTGACACCAATGATGGGGCACTATTCCCCCCACTGACACCAATGATGGGTCACTATTCCCCCCACTGACACCTATGATGGGGCACCATTCCTCCCCCCACTGACACCAACGATGGGGCACTATTCCTCCCCCCACTGACACCAACGATGGGGCACTATTCCTCCCCCCACTGACACCAATGATGGGGCACTATTCCTCCCCCCACTGACACCAATGATGGGGCACTATTCCTCCCACTGACACCAACGATGGGGCACTATTCCTCCCACTGACACCAACGATGGGGCACTATTCCTCCCACTGACACCAACGATGGGGCACTATTCCTTCCACTGACACCAACGATGGGGCACTATACTTCCCTCTGATACCAACGATGGGGCACTATTCCTCCCACTGACGCCAATGTTGGGGCACTATTGCTCCCCCTGATGCCAACGATGGGGCACTATTCCTCCCACTGACACCAATGATGGGGGCACTATTCCTCCCACTGATACCAATGATGGGGCACTATTCCTCCCACTGACACCAATGATGGGGCACTATTCCCCCCACTGACACCAATAATGGGGCCGTATTCCCCCCACTGACACCAATGATGGGGCACTATTCCTCCCACTGACACCAGTGATGGGGCACTATTCCTCCCACTGACACCAGTGATGGGACACTATTCCTCCCACTGACACCAGTGATGGGGCACTATTCCTCCCACTGACACCAATGATGGGGCACTATTCCCCCCACTGACACCAATGATGGGGCACTATTCCCCCCACTGACACCAATGATGGGGCACTATTCCCCCCACTGACACCAATGATGGGGCACTATTCCCCCCACTGACACCAATGATGGGGCACTATTCCCCCCACTGACACCAATGATGGGGCACTATTCCCCCCACTGACACCAATGATGGGGCACTATTCCCCCCACTGACACCAATGATGGGGCACTATTCCCCCCACTGACACCTATGATGGGGCACTATTCCTCCCATTGACACCAACGATGGGGCACTATTCCTCCCCCCACTGACACCAACGATGGGGCACTATTCCTCCCACTGACACCAATGATGGGGCACTATTCCTCCCACTGACACCAATGATGGGGCACTATTCCTCCCACTGACACCAATGATGGGGCACTATTCCCCCCACTGACACCTATGATGGGGCACTATTCCTACCACTGGCACCAATGATGGGGCACTATTCCTACCACTGACACCAATGATGGGGGCACTATTCCTACCACTGATACCAATGATGGGGCACTATTCCTCCCATTGACATCAGTGATGGGGCACTATTCCTCCCACTGATATCAATGATGGGACACTATTCCTCCCACTGACACCAATGATGAGGCACTATTCCTCCCACTGCAAAATTACAGTTATGAAGTAGCAACGAAAATAATTTTATGGTTGGGGGTCACCACAACATGAGGAACTGTATTAAGGGGTCGCGGCATTAGAAAGGTTGAGAACCACTGCTCTAAGTGGAAGGTGCTGGTTTGGGTTTGGGGGGGGGCTGTGAACGTTGATCATGTTTCATGTTACACCCCTAATGGTGTGTATCATAAAGCTTGATCCAAAACGGGTATTGAATTAAAATCAGTATACTTTTCTTCCAACAGAGCTCCGAATCTCATGTTTGTGCTATGATCCTTCACATCACAGCCTTCCCACTTTACATCAGTGTCCTCAGTTCCCACTCCAGATCACAGCCCCCCGCCCTTTCCTCAGAGTCCCCCCTTCACATCACAGTCCACCCCTTTCCTCTCAGCACTCCCTTCTGATCATAGCTCCCCTCCCAACATTTTAGTCCCCTTTACAACACAGCCCCCTTTACATCAGTGTCCTCAGTTCCCCCTTCAGATCACAGTCCCCCCCTTTCCTTACAGTCCCCCCTTCACATACCCATCCACCCCTTCCTTTACAGTCCCCCCTCCCCTTCACATCACAGACCACCTCTTTCCTCACAGCACTCCCTTCTGATCATAGGCCTCCTCCCAACATTTTAGACCCCTTTACAACACAGCCCCTTCAGTGACCTCAGTTTCCCTTTCAGATCACAGTCTCCCCCCCTTCCAACATCTTGATCCCTTCACATCACAGAACACACTTTATTTCATAGTCCTTTATTTCACATCACAGCTTGGACTGATCCACATCCTAGGACCCAATCACCAGCTTGAAAAAGTGTAGGGAGAGGTTAAAACAATACTCAATTTTGTTTGCTTTTTTTTTACTATATCTGTCTAGATTACATCTACTGTACTTTGTATCTATTTAAAGGAGACGTACGGACAAAAGCTCTTTTGGCTGTACTTCTGTGGATCAGTTCGTTCTGCACTTCTGTGACCCATTTTCAGCTGACAGTAGGCTGAAGCCCCGCTGAAGTCAGGCTGACGTCACTCAGCCGGTCCAGGCTGGGGAAAGATCCTGACTTCAAAGTAGGGATCCACCCTGGAGTTTGGAGTGGCACCTGGCTCAGCCTCACAGCGAGCCACTGAGAGCCTGAGCCAGCCACTCCCTCCCCCTCCACAGCCCAGCACTCCAGTGAGCACTGGGGGGAAGAGCAGACAGCGGTGACTAACAGTCACCACTCTCTGCTCAGAGCGGCTGTGAGAACTCAGTGATCAGCGGCCATGTGATTGCTGAGTTCTCACAATTAGAACCAGTGAGGGACAGATGGAACATGGAACCGATGCTCCATCCACCTAGGTAAGTATAACTAAGTATAGTATAACTGAGGGAAAAAAAAGCCCATGTAACGGACCCCAGACACCCACGACTGGGTATCTCCATCCAGAAGCTGCTTCTCAGGCTCTGGAACACGAGACCAGTGAATCTGGCTAATCTGGCTATCTGATCCATACAATACCTGATTTGAAGTAAACCAGAGGTAGACTACTAAATTTGAACACAGATACAAGATATATACAATCAGGGGACAATCCCCCCTCCCTGCATAATGACAAACGGCGGTGGCAATCTACATTTAGCAATAAGATACACACCACAGGTATTCAAACTTCACACCAACGGACAGTCCCATCAGGAGGAAAGGCTGCTGGAGACACTCTCCCCCACTAAACTACTGTGGTTCCCCGAAAATAAGACATCCTCCGAAAATAAGACCTACTTACAGGTTTCCTTCTGGGTGAAATATAAGGCATCCCCCCGAAAATAAGGCCCCCCTAGGCTCTGTCTCCTAATGAAAGTTAATTTACCGTAAACTGGTTGCTAGGGCCGCCCCGACTGGCGTCTAGCAACCAGTGACGTCACTGCTGTGTGGAGGCGGAGCGGAGGTCGGAGTGAGCGGGAGAGAGATGCTTGTAGAAGAACAGGAGGATCAGAGCGGACAGGACGCGGTGAAGGTGGTGAGTGCTGGTCTGTCTCTGGTGACACCGCCCTCATGACAACTGAAGGTTCTCAGTCAGTGGCAGACCCTGCTCCAGCCCAGGTCCAGGCCCCAGCCAGCCCAGTGACAGTCCCCAGGCAGGCCCCAGGGGGGAAATGTCTGATAAAGGGGTGGGGGGGATGTCTGGTGAAGGTGTTCAGTGGCACAGGGGTGGGGGGAGGGGGATCACTTAAAATGACACAGGAGGATCAGAGGGGGCAATCAAAATGACACAGAAGGATCAGAGGGGGCAATCAAAATGACACAGGAGGATCAGAGGGGGCAATCAAAATGACACAGGAGGATCAAAAGGGGTTACTAAAATGGTAATTTCCTTTATTTTCATTTAACAATAAATGTGTACCGTATTCTTCTTCATGGAAAAATAAGACATCCCCTGAAAATAAGACCTAGCACATCTTTGGGAGCAAAAATTAATATAAGACACTGTCTTATTTTCGGGGAAACAGGGTAATACACATAAACACATACATCCCATAATAGTTTGCTCCCAAGCAAGACACACAAGAGAACAATGGGATGCAGCCACATAGCATTAAACAATCAACAACCCCCCACCCCACCTATCTCCTAAACATGTCTACACAGTCTGAGACAACCCCCACACAATATTAGGACAGATCATCCTGTACCCCTAACAGGCACAGGGTGATTTACACATAAGAGGGATATGGGGAGCTGAGACAGGGGTCTCCCCACCTCTCCAAAGTGAGCTGGGGTCCATGGGCGCCCCACCCAAAGTGACTCCCATCACAGCCCATACTTCTCTTTTAAGTCAGGTCTCGGAACTGTAATTGGGGACTAAGGTTATTACCAGAGTGGTTCCCTATTTGTACACACGAGTGCTGAATGCAAACCCAGATCCAGTAGCTGTAGCTTTGGCTCCTTCACCTGTAGGTTGAAATCTAGAGGTTCCACAAGGTACAGTTATTGTTTAGACAGTTGATTAATATGGACTTTATATTAATCACCTAAACCCCAACCAATTAACATTCCATCTAAAATTGCAAAGCTAATCCCTGGTTCACACTAGTTTGATTTGTCATGCGATTTGATAGTACAAAATCACATGACAAGTCGCACTATATTTGTGGCAATGGAACCATTTAAATCATTGGGACTCAAGTTGCAGCCACTTTGAAAAAAGGTTTCTGCAATACTTTTCTGTGATTTCATTGCGATTTGTATTGACGCACCGATCGGCGGCTTTGAAATCGTGTTGAAGTAGCATGATTTCAAAGCCACACTGGTGTGAACCAGGGCTAAAGCTAAACAAAAATAAGTAAATGACATTTACAGAAGATCCTAGCTTACAGTCTACTTGTTGGTGATGTCCCTGCGGGATCCGATAAAGCTGAGGATCCCAAATCTCACCAGAATGCCTTCTTTCAGTGCCAGTTTTCCCTGAGAAAGCATTTTGCTACTTGGGAAACAACAAATTTGGATGGAGGTAATATTTTTACCCAGATAATAAGCCATCGAAAAAGCTGTGAGTGTCTGAGTATTTTTATGGTAAATATAAATATACTGATGTTTACAATTTTGGATACATTCCATCTTTTGAGATTTCCAAGTACTAGTTATATAATGTAATTGTTTATCCTACTATACAGGTGAAACTCGAAAAATTAGAATATCGTGCAAAAGTTCATTTATTTTAGTAATGCAACTTAAAAGGTGAAACTGATATATGAGATAGACTCATTACATGCAAAGCAAGATAGTTTAAGCCGTGATTTGTCATAATTGTGATGATTATGGCTTACAGCTCATGAAAGCCCCAAATCCGCAATCTCAGAAAATTAGAATATTGTGAAAAGGTGCAATACTCTAGGCTCAAAGTGTCCCACTCTAATCCGCTAATTAAGACATAACACCTGCAAAGGGTTCCCCAGCCTTTAAATGGTCCCTCGGTCTGGTTCAGTAGGAATCACAATCATGGGAATGACTGCTGACCTGACAGTTATGCAAAAAAACATAATTGAGACCCTCCATAAGGAGGGAAAGCCTCAAAAGCTAATTGCAAAATAAGTTGGATGTTCCCAAAGTGCTGTATCAAAGCACATTAATAGAAAGTGATGTGGAAGGGAAAAGTGTGGAAAAAAAACGTGCACAAGCAGCAGGGATGGCCGCAGCCTGGAGAGGATTGTCAGGAAAAGGCCATTCAAAAGTGTTGGGGACTTTCACAAGGAGTGGACTGAGGCTGGAGTCAGTGCATCAAGAGCCACCACACACAGACGGATCCTGGACATGGGCTTCAAATGTCGTATTCCTCTTGTCAAGCCACTCCTGAACAAAAAACAACGTCAGAAGCATCTTACCTGGGCTAAAGGAAAACAGACCTGGTCTGTTGCTGAGTGGTCCAAAGTCCTATTTTCTGATGAGAGCAACTTTTATATCTCATTTGGAAACCAAGGACCCAGAGTATGGAGGAAGAATGGAGAGGCACACACTGCAAGATGCTTGAAGTCCAGTGTGAAGTTTCCACAGTCTGTGTTGATTTGGGAGCCATGTCATCTGCTGGTGTTGGTCCACTGTGCTTCATTAAGTCCAGGGTCAACACAGCCATCTACCAGGAGATTTTGGAGCACTTCATGCTTCCTTCCACAGACGAGCTTTATGGGGATGCTGACTTCATTTTCCAGCAGGACTTGGCACCTGCCCACACTGCCAAAAGCACCAAAACCTGGTTCAATGACCGTGGGATTACTGTGCTTGATTGGCCAGCAAACTCACCTGACCTGAACCCCATAGAGAATCCATAGGGCATTGCCAAGAGAAAGATGAGAGACATGAGACCGAACAATGCAGAAGAGCTGACGGCCGCTATTGAAGCATCTTGGTCTTCCATAACACCTCAGTAGTGCCACAGGCTCATAGCTTCCATGCCACGCTGCATTGAGGCAGTAATTGCTGCAAAAGGGGCCCAAACCAAGTACTGAGTACATATGCATGCTTATACTTTTCAGAGGTCCGATATTGTTCTATGTACAATCCTTGTTTTATTGATTGCATGTAATATTCTAATTTTCTGAGATTGTGGATTTGGGGTTTTCATGAGCTGTAAGCCATAATCATCACAATTATGACAAATCACGGCTTGAACTATCTTGCTTAGCATGTAATGAGTCTATCTCATATATTAGTTTCACCTTTTAAGTTGCATTATTGAAATAAATGAACTTTTGCACGATATTCTAATTTTTCGCGTTTCACCTGTATAATTAAAGTGGTATTAAATGCTATTTTTCACATTAATACACTAACAAAGCCCCATTAAACTCTGCCATTTTCATGATTAGCTTGATTTGTGTGTACAAAGATTTACCAAGTTATCTGCACATTGTCTCCGGTCTCCAGGTCTCAGAGTGCTGCTTTCCCCAACTTCCAGGAAAGGGAGTGTACACTCTAAGTATCTCTCATGCACTGTCTAGAAGGGGCAGCACAGCAGAAAGAATGTGGAGCAGGGAAGTGGCTTCTTAACAGTTTATCTCCTTCTACAGACACATCTAGGTGGCTGTTGGGTACCGTACACAAGGATGGCTCCTTGGAATCCTACAATGGAAGGTGCCACCCTCAATACGGGTATCATGACCAATGCTGAGAGGACCATCCAAAACAGATGGAGAGGAAAACTTGACATGATAAATGGGCACTATGTTCAGAAACTCATTTCAGCAGCAAATAACCACACGTGTCTAAAGCACAATCAGGTTATAACTTGTGCTGATTTTTATGACTCTCTTTAATTTGCTTAAATAAGCAGTCTGTCATACAGCCACTAGACCAAGGTGAAAATTAATGCAGCAATCATGATTTCCTTTGTGGAAGCTAGATTACAAGACATCATTATTGCCATTTCAGCTCTGATTACACCAGCAAATATGCTCGACCATCCTGCAAATGTGTTTGTCAGGTGGTAATGTAAACAGCAGACATATGGCACTTTTATGGTGAAGGCATCTGTGTGGCCCACAGATAATAGAATGATTGTCATTACACACCTGCACCATTAATAATTTACTTGGTTACATAAACCAGGTCATAAACCAGATACTAATGAGCCTTACCTACAGCAATAATTTATTTTAGAATATTAATTGTGCAGACTTCCTCAGTCCACAGTAAATTATGAGAGAGAGTTTTCATAGTGTGCGTAGCGCTACCTTCGCAGGAGCCGCTTGGTAGATTGGGTTCTATGTTCTTCTGCTTCGATGGAAATAAACAGGGAATAATCACAACCGTTCTGACACACCAGGTTAAGCAAATGGATACTGCATGGCTACTGGGAGCACAAATATAGATACCCTGCACGCAACTAATGTTCCATATCAAAAAAACAAACATTAGACTGATTAGTGGTAAAAGAACCCAATATAGATTGTCACAGGTTGCAGTAAATGGCAGCATGCACATAAATAAAGTAAAGGATTAGGTCAACCACAGTTCACTAGACAATATGTTCACTAGGCTAAAAGCAGCAGTAAACCTGGTAATCCACAAAACTAGCAATACGTAATAGCATTAGAAAATGGTAACAGCAATGGAAACCAATACTGAGATAACAGTAAACAGTAAGCTATATCCACTTTGAAGTTCACTTCATATGGCAGCAATGAAATGTAAAACGCCCTAAGAGGTACCTCTTACTATGGATATTGGATAATGTTCTTGTGAGTTAGCTATATGAGTGAGCAGTCTTTGGCCTTAGTTCTTCAGCCGGCTAGCGTTAGGGACCAGTCTTTACCGTGGAACATATGAGTACAGTCCCAGTAAAGTCTGCATGCAGTAAATAGTGCTGCTATTTAGATGGCCAGTCCCTATGTGCTGAGACCCTGCTAGCAGCAACAGTTTAATGGCAGCAGTGTCCTTTCACCATTCCCAGTGATACAGTAACAGGAATCTCTCTGTTCAGATATCAGCTCACTTTTGAATCTATCTGGAGTGCTGTGGGTCCTCAGCACACTGTCGCAGACTTGTGGCAGATTGATATGCACACAGGAGCAGCAAGGTTCCCACTGCGGTCTCCTCGCAGTAAAGAGAAAGTTCCTCAGTATTTAGCCTGAGGTAATACAACTCCCCCCTTATACCCAGCTTGCATTGGGAATTGTAGTCCAATGGTCCATAGACTGCCATAGTAAAGTTTATTTCCCATACATCATCTCCCATGATTCAGTGCTGTCAAACATCAAGTCTCTTGAATTCCTTCTGCTTGTCAGCACCCCCTGGTGAATGGAGGCAAGGTAGTGTTAACCCAACCAACTGAAGTCCATTGGGAGTACAGAGAGCACTGCCGCACAGTGTCCTAAATCACTATCGGTCTTTAGCCAAGCACCTAGCTACATGTGCTCTCTGGTTGTTTGGCACAACAGTCTAAAACTTTATCAGTGACCATTTAAACCACACAGCAACCTTGCTATAGAAACAGGTGCAGAACTTAATTCATATTGATGTCCAGTTGAACATGGACAACTGTTCTTCTGACACTACTTTCTAATCAGTTGTGGAATTTGAGTGTGTGGTGTGTGCCCTAAAAATAAAAAAACAGCACCCTGAGTGCACCCTCCTCAATGTCCGATGTCTCTGTCTTCCACCAAAAAAATGGGACCCATTTTTTTGGTGGAAGACAGAGGCATCGGACATTGAGGAGGGTCCCACTGATGATGACCTTTACCTTATGGCTATCAGGCACCAGTGAGTTCTGACTTATATTCTTTGGGAAGGATATTGAGACAGCCTCAAGGGGAGATTGGAAGTTCATTAGATAACCCTAACAATATATTGTCTCTTCACTCATTTGATGAACATCGTGTACGACCAAATCAGATTGTTTTACAGCGACCTCAGGCTCGCTGCAGTTTAGTTGGGACTCTAGCCTTCAGGTTTGCCTCCTTGCCTGGGCCTCCAACAGTCCTTTTTTGTCCCCTTTTCCATATGGGCTCATTCAGTGATATTCATCCCTAGCTCCTGATAAAGTGGATTAAATCCAAGAAGAGCGTCGAGCTTTTGAGAATCTGAATCTGTAACTCATATTGTATTTGAGATGTAGTGCAAATTCAATGTGGTTTTAGACACTAAATTGATGGAAATGTTATAATTTGAATCAATTTTTGTACTAATAAAGTGGATGTTTTTAAGAAAATAATAGTGCTGTGCCTGAAAAATCCCACCATGTCAAATGCTATGTTTAGTCTAAATTAAATAGGGATGTGGCACGTATTGGGCCATTTATACTAGATAATTTCAGGGTTAGAAATGGTGAAAATTCTAGAACAAAATTTCTAGTTTTTAAAGATTTATACCTATAAAATAAAATCATTTTTGCAAGACAACAGCGCCAATAGAAAGTCCCAAAAAAACACGTTACTGTATTATCAAGTACTGATGAGCTTGTACACCGATATCTACAGCAATGAATGAGTGTTCAGTGTGCATTTGTGTGCCTGGCATTTTGAAAGGCGGCTCTGCAATTTGGGGAGTGATGGCTACCAACCCATGAAAATTGTTAACTTTTTTAACATTTAAATAGGCAAACATTAATCGAGCTCTGAGGAAGAAGGGATCACCCTTTGAAACGCGTTAGTTTCATCCTGAGAGTCTCTCCTCTCGATGGGACCCGCACGTGTCTGCTAGCCTAGTGCACTGATGTTGGATTTTATATGCTTTTAATATTGCTACTTTTTGTGAGTATACATCTCAGTTTAATAAATTCACCCTTTACTCACTGAGGTAATGTGCAAAGTTGGTGCGCTTTTGTTTTTGTTCTTTGTTACAAACATTAATCTTCTTTGAAACAGTGTCTACAGATAACGGAGACATACTTGAATGAATGACACATAAAATTGATATAATTTATTTATTTTCATAATCTAAATAAACAAAACTGCATGTGACCAAAGTATATACACCCTTACATTTATCACCACTTTAACACTTCCGATGTATGAAATTAAAATCAGGTGTTCCAGATTAGGTGGGCATGTTTACAACCTTAATTACAGCCTTGCCCATTCAGATATATTCAAGAAGTCAACATGGAGTGTACTTACTTTTTCAAATGAATGTAAGTGTAATGCAGGGCACTCAGTAACTTGGTGCAGTTATACTTCAAAGCCAATCTGTCACTTAAATAGCTTTCTTTAGAAAAGAAATGCCCGTAGAAGAAAAAGAATTAGCGCAGGGCAGGCATGACTAGGCCCAGAGTGGGAAGGAAGACTTGAAAGGGTTAATGATAGTACTAGGGGGTTTGTAATAATAGTGGGGGATCTGGTTGGTAGAGGGAGAGTGTAGGTGGGGTCTGCTTCACCTTAGGGTGGGGTGTTCTGGTGAGGGGTGTCAGTCGGAGCTGGACATAGGAGAGAGAGCTTGGAGCTTGCACACCAGTGGGTACTGTAGAGGCTGCCTTCATCGGGGCAGCAGCTATGGAGGGACTTTTGGCTCAGTTGCGGAAGGCTGCCGCGGTTAGAGGGACAGATTGGCTGCAGAAGCGTGTCTCTGACCTGCTGCGAGACCCGGGCTTGTCACCAGCGACGAGGGGGGCGGGAGCGCCCACGTGCTCGGAGGTCTAGGCTCCGGAGCGCTTTAGTCCGGGCCCCCCCCCCCAGAGCTCAGCGTCACAGTGGGAGCCCCGCTCGGGACCCTCTGGCCCCACTGGCAGGGCGCTCTCTTGCCTCTGCTCGCGGGGAAGCCAGGAGTAATCCCCGTCAACAGCGGAGCTCGGTGGGCGGGGTCTCACGCAGAGGAAGCCCCTCCTCCCCGCCCGTGCGGCAAGGAGGACGGGAAGTCAACAGCTCCTCCGCTGACGAGGTGCCTGTCAGGGAGGGAGACAAGCGGGGGAGGCGCACCGTTGCAGCTGCCTGGCTGTTTCCTGCTGCGGCCAGCGGGCCCCCTGGGAAGCCTGGAGCTGCGGCTCCAAAGAAACACAGAGGGAAGAGCAAGGCTGGGCGGAGCCCAGGTACGGCAGTGAGCGTGGCTGGTGCCGGGAGGCGGAGTCGGGAGCGACACAGACCTGCGGGACCCGTGGCTCCTGGGACCGGGAGGCCATCCAGCCTTCGAGAGGACGAAGAGAGATCGGAGGGCGAGCTGTCGGAACCCGATGTGGGGGAGACGGCTGGCCGCTCGGCGTCGGTGGAGTTTGGTCATGCGGCTGATGGGACATCTCCTGGGCAGCCTGGTGAGTTACCTGTTAATGTCTCCTTTTCTTCTGCGCTACGGGACCTGTTGGGGGGAGGTCAGGCTGCCCCTTGGGGCGCGGCCTCTGCGGTGAGGGATGTTGGCGTTCCCCCATCAGGTATAGGTGGGGGTCTCTGCGATTTGATTTCCGGTCTGCGGGATTTGTTGCGGCGACTTGAGTGGGGCGGTAGTGGGGGCCCTGGGCCTGCGTCTGCGTGGCTCCCGCCAGCTGGTGGGGAAGTGTTCGGGGTCCTAGGGCAGGACGGTGGGAAGCGGGGCCAAGGGGTTTCTTCTCCTCCTGGTTCTGGGCCAGGGGTGGTTACGGCGGAGAGGGGTGCTCTGGGTTCCGCGGCCCCCTCCACGGTTTTGGGTGAGGGTGCGGGGGTGTCCGGGCCTGTTGGCTTGGCGGACTCGGCCAAGTGCGAAGTGTATGTGTGCTTCGAGGGCCCTTTGGGTGCGTACTTACAGTCAGAGGTACATGAGAAGATTTGGAGAGGTGAGCATGTAGAGATATTCACGCTCTTACCCTTGGAGCAATTTATTTTTGATGGGTCACGGGTTGACGAGGACAGGTGGGAGGAAGCAGAGAAGTGGCATTTTCGTTTTATCCCGCATACCTTTGCGAATTGGTTGCAGGCGTTCGCAATCATGGCCAGTGTCATTGGGGAGAAGGCTCCTGAGCATTGCTCGGCACTGTTTTGTTACCTTGACGCTATTAGCGAGGCTCACAGGGTTTACGGGGGTAGCGCATGGCTCCGGTACGATGAGCAGTTTCGGCAGCGACGGGCTGTTCGCCCGTCGTTGCGTTGGGACCATAAGGACATTGGCCTTTGGATGCGGCTCATGACTCCGGCAAGGGCCCCTGGTCTGTTTTTTCAGGACGCGGCCGGTGGTTCGTTCTCCCTGGGACAATCAGCCTCAAAGCGTAGGGGTTTCTGCTGGCAATTACAATAGGGTGCTTGTCGTTTCGGAGGGTCCTGCCATTTTAAGCACGAATGTTCCGGTTGCAGTGGCTCCCATCCTTTGTCGTGCTGTTTCAAGCGGGGTAGAGGCCTTCCAGGAGAGCATGCGGGTAAGAGGGACGACGCCGGAGAGGGGGGAAGGGATGCAGCCTTTCCTAAATAGATATCCTGATCGGGCAGCCGCTGTGCTGCTAGCGGCAGGTTTTTCGAACGGTTTCCGCATCCCGTGTAATTTGACTTCGACCCCCCCTTAGCTCGGAACTTGCGGTCGGCCTTGCAGCATGCGGATGTGGTTTCGGCTAAGTTGCGTAAGGAAGTGGAGTTGGGACGCATGGGTGGCCCGTTTTCTTGCGCTCCGTTTTCAGATCTGGTTGTTTCTCCCTTGGGGGTGGTGCCCAAGAAGGAACTGAATGCGTTTAGGTTAATTCACCACCTGTCCTCCCCGAAAGGGGGTCAGTGAACGACGCTATCAACTCAGCAGTTGCGTCAGTCAGTGCTGACTATTAGTACCCATCATCAGTGCCCTGATGATCGGTTCCCAGCAGTGCCACCCACCAGTTCCGCCCACAAGTGCCCATCAGTGCTGCCCACCTGTGCCCAGCAGTGCCACCCACCTGTGCCCAGCAGTGTTGCCAGTCAGTGCCCAGCAGTTGCGCCAGTCAGTGCCCAGCAGTTGTGCCAGTCAGTGCCCAGAAGTGCCGCCTATCAGTGCCGACTATCAGTAACCATCAGCTTTGCCAGCTCATCAGTGCCTATCAGTGCCACCCATCCATGCCACCTCATTAGTGCCACCTATCAGTGCCCATCAGTACTGCCTATCAGTGCAGCCTCATCAAAGCACATCAGTGAAGTAGAAAAATTACCTGTTTGCAAAATTTTATAATAGAAACAAAGAAAATTTTTTTTTTTACATTTTTTACTCTTTTTTTGTTTATAGCACAAAAAATAAAACACTCAGCGGTGAGTAAATACCATCAAAAGAAATCTCTATTTGTGAGAAAAGAATGATAAAAATGTCATATGGGTGCAATGTTGCATGACTGCGCAGTTGTCATTCAAAGTGCAACAGCGCTGAAAGCTGGCCTGGTAAAGAAGGGGGTATAAGTGCCCTGTAGGCAAGTGGTTCTAGGGTTTTTTACCTCCATGCCTCATATGCCAGCCTGAACCCTCCTGGGCTATCCTGCCAGGAAGCTGTTAATGCTCACTGCCAATCATAAGCAGCCGAGGCATGAGAACGCAGGGCGGGGAACGCCTTGCCACTTAGGATTGGCGGTGATCAGTGGCAGCTTCCTGGTGGGATAGTTCAGGTGGGTACAGACTAGTCTCTGAACACACCTGAGCTAGTCCCTGGGGGTCAATGGAACTGGAAGAGAGGGAAATCCTCCACCGTAGACACCAGTTCCAGTCACATTCAGGAATTCCCTCACTCTGGATTTCACTTCCTGTTTTGGCAATAGAACAGGAAGAGAGGGAAATCTACTCTATGGGGACACAGATGGAAGAACTCTCCCAAACTCCATCCATATAATCCAAGTTATTCTTCTTTTGGAATATCTGCAGTATATTGGAGCTCCAGGTAATGTGTGTGGCAGTGAGGGGTAATAAGTGGCCAGACCACAAGTCACCGGGTGTTTTCTGTGAATGAGAGGCCATGGCACGATGACGGCATGTGGGACACAAGTTACAGGCGACTACAGCTCCCCGCACTCTCCGGGGACACATAGGAAGTCCTGAGCAGACCAGACCCCGCCCACACATGAGGGTGTATCTCCTGCACGGCCTTCCATTGGCTGCCGACTTGTTTTTCGGCTGTGACATCTCCACCGATTGGAGGCAGCTGATTGGCTGTAGCTCGGTGTGACGGCGAAGAGCCGTCTGTGTAGCCGCCCATAATAAAATCGCCGGAATGGGAAGGAAGAATAAGGACAGGGGGACCGGAGAGGACGGACGGGGACTGTGATCAGCGGGCCCAGGACAACCTTCACAGGTAGATGTCATGCTGGGACTAACCGGGGGAGAGCAGGCGGTGTACCGCAGGGAGGGATCACTCTGTGACCGGGGAGGAGGACGGGGGTGTCCGGGCGGATCAGGGATGTGATCTCTAATCTTCTCTCAGCAGATCGGAGGGATCCGGGGTGTCGGACATGTTCCCTCTGGACACTCACTGGAACATCTCCTTCGCTGGCTGCGGATTCCTGGGGATCTATCACGTCGGAGTCGCCAGCTGTCTGAAGGAGCACACACCTTTCCTGGTGGAAAATGCCAGAAACATCTATGGAGCCTCTGCTGGAGCCCTGACTGCGACCGCCCTGGTCAGCGGAGCCTGTCTGGGTATGGACGTCTGTCTGTGTGTGTGTGTGTGTTCTGCGACAAACCTGTCTGTGTGTGTGTGTTCTGCGACAAACCTGTCTGTGTGTGTGTGTTCTGCGACAAACCTGTCTGTGTGTGTTCTGCGACAAACCTGTGTGTGTGTGTGTGTTCTGCGACAAACCTGTCTGTGTGTGTTCTGCGACAAACCTGTGTGTGTTCTGCGACAAACCTGTCTGTGTGTGTGTGTTCTGCGACAAACCTGTCTGTGTGTGTGTGTGTTCTGCGACAAACCTGTCTGTGTGTGTGTGTGTGTGTGTTCTGCGACAAACCTGTCTGTGTGTGTGTGTGTTCTGCGACAAACCTGTCTGTGTGTGTGTGTGTTCTGCGACAAACCTGTCTGTGTGTGTGTGTGTGTTCTGCGACAAACCTGTGTGTGTGTGTGTGTTCTGCGACAAACCTGTGTGTGTGTGTGTGTGTTCTGCGACAAACCTGTGTGTGTGTGTGTGTGTTCTGCGACAAACCTGTGTGTGTGTGTTCTGCGACAAACCTGTGTGTGTGTGTGTGTGTGTTCTGCGACAAACCTGTGTGTGTTCTGCGACAAACCTGTCTGTGTGTGTGTGTTCTGCGACAAATCTGTGTGTGTGTGTTCTGCGACAAATCTGTGTGTGTGTGTTCTGCGACAAACCTGTGTGTGTGTGTGTGTTCTGCGACAAACCTGTGTGTGTGTGTTCTGCGACAAACCTGTGTGTGTGTGTTCTGCGACAAACCTGTGTGTGTTCTGCGACAAACCTGTGTGTGTTCTGCGACAAACCTGTCTGTCTGTGTGTGTTCTGCGACAAACCTGTCTGTCTGTGTGTGTTCTGCGACAAACCTGTCTGTCTGTGTGTGTTCTGCGACAAACCTGTCTGTGTGTGTGTTCTGCGACAAACCTGTGTGTGTGTGTTCTGCGACAAACCTGTGTGTGTTCTGCGACAAACCTGTGTGTGTTCTGCGACAAACCTGTCTGTCTGTGTGTGTTCTGCGACAAACCTGTCTGTCTGTGTGTGTTCTGCGACAAACCTGTCTGTCTGTGTGTGTTCTGCGACAAACCTGTCTGTCTGTGTGTGTTCTGCGACAAACCTGTCTGTGTGTGTGTTCTGCGACAAACCTGTCTGTGTGTGTGTTCTGCGACAAATCTGTGTGTGTGTGTTCTGCGACAAATCTGTGTGTGTGTGTTCTGCGACAAACCTGTCTGTGTGTGTGTGTGTGTGTTCTGCGACAAACCTGTGTGTGTGTGTGTGTGTTCTGCGACAAACCTGTGTGTGTGTGTGTGTGTTCTGCGACAAACCTGTGTGTGTGTGTTCTGCGACAAACCTGTGTGTGTGTGTTCTGCGACAAACCTGTGTGTGTTCTGCGACAAACCTGTCTGTCTGTGTGTGTTCTGCGACAAACCTGTCTGTCTGTGTGTGTTCTGCGACAAACCTGTCTGTCTGTGTGTGTTCTGCGACAAACCTGTGTGTGTTCTGCGACAAACCTGTGTGTGTTCTGCGACAAACCTGTCTGTCTGTGTGTGTTCTGCGACAAACCTGTCTGTCTGTGTGTGTTCTGCGACAAACCTGTCTGTGTGTGTGTTCTGCGACAAACCTGTGTGTGTGTGTTCTGCGACAAATCTGTGTGTGTGTGTTCTGCGACAAACCTGTCTGTGTGTGTGTGTGTTCTGCGACAAACCTGTCTGTGTGTGTGTGTGTGTTCTGCGACAAACCTGTCTGTGTGTGTGTGTGTGTGTTCTGCGACAAACCTGTGTGTGTGTGTGTTCTGCGACAAACCTGTCTGTGTGTGTGTGTATTCTGCGACAAACCTGTCTGTGTGTGTGTGTGTTCTGCGACAAACCTGTCTGTGTGTGTGTGTGTTCTGCGACAAACCTGTCTGTGTGTGTGTGTGTGTTCTGCGACAAACCTGTGTGTGTGTGTTCTGCGACAAACCTGTCTGTGTCTGTGTGTGTGTGTGTGTGTGTGTGTGTTCTGCGACAAACCTGTGTGTGTGTGTTCTGCGACAAACCTGTGTGTGTGTGTGTTCTGCGACAAACCTGTGTGTGTGTGTGTTCTGCGACAAACCTGTGTGTGTTCTGCGACAAACCTGTCTGTCTGTGTGTGTTCTGCGACAAACCTGTCTGTGTGTGTGTTCTGCGACAAACCTGTCTGTGTGTGTGTTCTGCGACAAATCTGTGTGTGTGTGTTCTGCGACAAACCTGTCTGTGTGTGTGTGTGTGTGTGTGTGTGTTCTGCGACAAACCTGTCTGTGTGTGTGTGTGTGTGTGTGTTCTGCGACAAACCTGTCTGTGTGTGTGTGTGTGTGTGTGTGTGTTCTGCGACAAACCTGTCTGTGTGTGTGTGTGTGTGTGTGTGTGTGTGTTCTGCGACAAACCTGTCTGTGTGTGTGTGTGTGTGTTCTGCGACAAACCTGTCTGTGTGTGTGTGTGTATTCTGCGACAAACCTGTCTGTGTGTGTGTGTGTATTCTGCGACAAACCTGTCTGTGTGTGTGTGTGTGTTCTGCGACAAACCTGTCTGTGTGTTCTGCGACAAACCTGTGTGTGTGTGTGTGTGTGTGTGTGTGTGTGTTCTGCGACAAACCTGTGTGTGTGTGTTCTGCGACAAACCTGTCTGTGTGTGTGTGTGTGTGTGTGTGTGTGTTCTGCGACAAAACTGTGTGTGTGTGTTCTGCGACAAACCTGTGTGTGTGTCTGTGTGTGTTCTGCGACAAACCTGTCTGTGTGTGTTCTGCGACAAACCTGTCTGTGTGTTCTGCGACAAACGTGTGTGTGTGTGTGTGTGTGTGTTCTGCGACAAACCTGTCTGTGTGTGTGTGTGTGTGTGTGTGTGTGTCTTCTACTACAGTCGTATGTGTGTTCTACCTGTGTGTGTGTGTGTTCTGCGACAAACCTGTGTGTGTGTGTGTGTGTTCTACTACAGTCGTGTGTGTGTGTGTTCTACAGCCATGTCTGTGCTTTCTACAGTGACTATTGTCTGTGTGTTCTATAACTGTCTGGGTGATTTTTGTTTTGGCTACTGTTAAAGTCTGACAGTCCTATGTCTGTCCAATCCCTCTCTTCCGTTGCTGTATTTCTCTCATCTCTCTCTTTTTCTTTTATCTTTTCTTTCTCTCCCCCCCCCCCCCCCCCACTTTATATACTTCCATCTCTCTCTGTTCCCCCTCCTATCACTCCATGTCTGTTTTTTCCCCTCCATCTCTCCATATTTTTTTCCTCCTTTTTCCTTTTTCTTTCTATTTCTCTGGTGTCTCTCTCTCCTCTCTCTCTCCTCTCTCTCTCCTCTCTCTCTCCTCTCTCTCTCCTCTGTCTCTCCTCTGTCTCTCCTCTGTCTCTCTCCTCTGTCTCTCTCCTCTCTCTCTCTGTCTGTCTCTCTCCTCTCTCTCTCTCTGTCTGTCTCTCTCCTCTCTCTCTCTGTCTGTCTCTCTCCTCTCTCTGTCTGTCTCTCTCCTCTCTCTCTCTGTCTGTCTCTCTCCTCTCTCTCTCTGTCTGTCTCTCTCCTCTCTCTCTCTGTCTGTCTCTCTCCTCTCTCTCTCTGTCTGTCTCTCTCCTCTCTCTCTCTGTCTGTCTCTCTCTCTCCTCTCTCTGTCTGTCTCCCTGTTTTTGATAGTCACACATTCTAGCACTGCTATCCCTGTACAGTGGTTGAATGTTGATTCCAGTGACTTCAGTAAGTTTGGATGATAGCCTGCCAAGTTGTAGACTTGTTCTTGTTGTAAAATCCAGAAGCCCCATAGCTGGTGTCTTAAGCTCCTTTCCCAAGATGAAGCTAATTGTTGTAAACAACTTTCAGAGGTCAAACAAGGAAGAGCCATAATCTACTGTGTCTGGGCTCTGCACTCATGTATATAGTGTGTGATAACCACTTCTTATCCCATGTGCTGCTTTGTAAATATTATGTTGCAATTGTGAAATATTTACAGGATAAAACACTGAGTACAATATAACATATATTGTATGCAGCAGTAAAGCTCTTTCATGTTTGTTTTGTTTGCAGTTGAGGTCCACTGGCTAATTTTATCAAATGCGTTTAATTTACTGACTGTTAGGAATACAAAAGGATTAAAGGAATCTTCACCAATTGGGCCCAATTAAATACAGTAATTGAGCTGCAGTTACTGAATGACAAAAGTCCACAGCAATAAACAAATACAAGTCCTGTGACCTTGTTAAGTTACCACATTGTGTGGAGTGAACAATAGAAATAAATGTTAATAAACTAAAGACCCCTAATGATCATATTACATATCCTGTGAATAATCCAGTGTAAAACCATGAACCACAAATAGATATTTTGAATTAAATATAGTGAATCCAAAATGCATGAACTAAATAAACAATAAAAATAGTCCACTACTCCGCTAAAAAGAAACCACCAGTGTGTAGTGATATTGTAGCAAAAATGGTGCAGTCCTGCAGAGAAATCATGCAAACGTGTCTATGTCACATACTTTAAATGTACAGTGTTTGATTAAAGCGGAGTTCCACCTGACAGCGTGAATTTTGTCATCTATGACTTCCTCAAGATTGGAGTTTGTATCATCACCACTGCTAAGACCCTATCACAAAACGCACTGCTTAAAGCAGAGTTTCACCTGAAAAAAAAAAAGTCAGCAGCTACAAAAACTGTAGCTGCTGACCTTTAAAATACAGCCACCTACCTGTCCCTTGGTCCAGCGGTGTCCTCACCAACGCTGGTTTCACCGGCCGTCTTCTCTACCTGGCACCTGCATCTTCGGTGTGGGCGCCCGGCTATGACAGCTTGCGGGTGCCTACTGCGTACGCACTTTGTGAATGGCCCCATAGTCTTCTTGGACCTGTCACGTATCCGAGAAGACTACAGGGAGGCAGGGGGAGGACAGCTTCCACTTCTGATCGCAATTGGGAGCAGGTACCTGTCTAATCCCCCCCCCCCCCCCCCCCAAAGGAGTGGTGGTGTCTTATTAGAAGATTTGTGGACTATTTTTATTGTTTAGTTCATGTGTTTTAGATTCACTATAACTAATTCCAAATATTATTTGTGATTCACTGTTTTTTACACTGGACTATTCACAGGATATATGTAATATGATCATTAAGGGTCATTTGTTTATTATTTTTATTTATTCACTCATTTATTTATTCATATTGTTCAATCCACACAAAGTGGTCACACAACTTGTTTTTATTACTGACTGTTACACTGGTTCTATAGGCTATGCAGCCTAGTATCCTATCTATCTATCTATCTATCTATCTATCTATCTATCTATCTATCGCACATGCACTCATTTATATTTTCACATCACCTATTCTATGTGTGTATCTATTGCAAACAAAACACAGGCTGTCCAGTGACTTTTTCTGGCTGCTTGGCTAAGCAGATCTATATACAGCGTATATGTGTAACATTACAAAGAGCGAGCATTTGTGTCTTCTCAGCATTTACTTGCTAGACTCTTCTGGTTTTTAAAATCTACTCAGATATTTTACCTTTAGTATATTCATTTGACATAATTGATTAGTCAGTTATTTTACTGTAAATTCATCCTTTGATGCTGATTTATATGATTATTGACATGAATGAGTATTTGTGATCTGCTGTCACTGTTCTTGTTTATTGCTGTCTTTCCATCTCACACTGGTAAATGTAGTTACAGTACATAAGCATTCTCCTTGGACTTTTTCATGTTTGTTAGTGCCTCTGCCTGATATTAAAGTGGATTTAACTGGGATTGTTGCCATTTGATTTAGGCTGTATTTGCAAGTGTTAATTTGTGATTTACCGTGTGATCAGTTGCAGGCAGGGAGCAGTCTGTATCCCGGCTGATCATCCCCATGTAAACACTGCATGACCGATTATATGCAAATAGCTGCAGGGGCCCTTGAATAGAATATACCGAATGCCCAACTGTGGGAAAAATAAAAATCCACTACACAGGTTAAATGCTCATTTGCGTCTAGGAGATGGGGGGGGGGGGGGGGCAGTTTTACCTACTTAATCCCCTGCTCCTGTAGCAGGTGGTGCTCCCCTACGCTCCAGCAGTGGACTATTCCTTGATGTCATGTGGCAATGGACCCTACATTGATGATGTTTACAAACCGTTCTCCCCGTCGGAGATGCCCAGCAATCACCGGGTGCCGGCGAGTAATCACCAGCTGGGACCTGGTGGTTGACAACCACGGCTGCGAATGGTAGCGCAGGTAGGACACGCGCTCCTTGTGTGTACCCCCTTCCCGGAAATGCAAAATCACATATATACGTGATTTTGCACACCCGTGCCGCCCTGTAGCAGAATTTCTGCTATACGGCGGTCAGGAAGCAGTTACTTGAACAAGCTGAGGTTATAAGATGATTGGTTTCTATGCACAGCTGCATCAGATTTTGCACTCTCCAGTTTTAGTAAATCAATCCCAAAGTGACATCTGCAGTTTTGTTCATAATCTCTACTGTAATATTTATGGTCCTATGGGATGGCTGTGAATTAATTCATTCATAAAAGCACAGTGAACAGTATACATTGCTAATGACTATTTGTGCTTTTAACTTTTTGTATCAATATACCATAAATAGTCAAGTTTTTAGTCTACAATTGAAAACTAAAAATGTAACCATGTAGTGTTTTGTGAAAGCCCAATAATAGCTGGTACCAGCCCATGGTATTGGTGCTGTACCTATACTCTATTCTTGTAGAAATAGACAGTTCTGCTATTGAAAACTAAAGCTAAAAGCAAAATATCAATAGCTTCTCCTAAAATATTAACTAATTATCTTTTCTGCCATTCCCCCCACCCCCTCCTACTCACATTGACAAGTACAGTAAAGTATTCTATCATGGCAGAAGGAAAATTGATTATACTGAATAAATGGCCAGGTGATTTGCATTTTAATGGCTAGGAATAGGCCACAGAAGAAAAATGTATACAGTTCAAAATAGATCCGTTTACATTTATAAGCCTCATGCACACTGGGCGTTCAATGTTTTAGGTGCGGGCAGAAGACACAGGTGCACCTTCCAGCCCCGCTGCTAGCAACCTGTTAAACTCTATTGAGCACCTGAAAGCTGTGGGAGCTGAATGGGGCTTTATAGTGCACCCAGTGGTATTAATGTTTTGGCGACGTTTGCACCCAGGAACGAATACCTGGATAACAGACTGCCTGTATTACCAGCATTTGTCCCTAAGCGCATCATGCCCTAAACTCTAGTCCAGTTGCAGCCTCTTATAAAGTTTATCAGGGTTTTGGCAGCAGAGTTGCATGGTGCAACTGTGCCTTCTGCATTCACCTAAATGCCGGGATGTCATGTATAAATGCTAAGCACCCAGTGTGCATAAGGCCATAAGTGATTAAAAGTCCTTCCAACATTAATTTATGACAAGTGGATCCTGGTGGATTAGGTTTTATGTCCTGGATACTCTACAATAAGGTCTCCTTGTGTAACTCCCGACTCGGTTCCTGTCCTAAATTTTAAGTAGAACCTTCTACAGTGCAAATCCCTCATAATGTCCACAACAGACGGTTTAATTTTCTAGTGGTTTGTATCTCCAGCATCTTCCAAAGAAAAAAAACTAAAAATCAGTTTTGGGTGAAATGACCATTTAAAGCGAAGTTCGACTTACCCAGTCAAAAAATAAAAGTTGGCAGCTACAAAAACTGTAGCTGCTGACTTAAAAAACAGCCACTTGCCTGTCCCTTGGTGTGTCCCCTGCAGCCCGTTTCACTGGCCATCCTGTATTCCAGAAGGACGGCATCTTCAGTGCGGGCGCCCGTCTGTGATAGCTTCACAGCTGGGTACCCACTGCGCATGCGCGAGTAGTGCTGCACTTCCTAAATGGTCCTGTAGTCTTCTGGGACCTTTCACCTGTCCCAAAAGACTACAGGGAGGAAGGACACCTTTCGCTTCTAATTGCCACCGGAAGTGGGAGCGGGTACCTGTCAATTTCGGGTACCCGCTCCCCCCCCCCGCCCCCCAAAGGTGCCAATCCTTAATGGGGAGCGGGGGAGCAGTCCTTAAAGCAGAACTGCCCCTTTTGGTGGACCTCCGCTTTAAAGTAATAAGTGATCCTGAGCATTAATTTTTCTAGTTGTGCAAGATGGGTGAAATGTACTGCATTTTAAAGCAGAACTGTGTGGTTTGTTTTTTGTGTTTTTTTTTTGTTTGTTTTTTTTGTAACATCATCTGCTCCTCTTCTCCACCTTGTTCAGTCGGAGAACACCTTGTATTGATTGAAAAAATTAAATGTTATCTCAATGGTGGAGATGGCAAGCAAGTGACTCCCTGCGTTCCGTATAGAGATAGCATATTGCTTGAGCAGCACCCAGGAGAGCCCAGTGCTGATTGTAGCTCTCCGGATGTGAGATATAGAGAATTACATGTAACAAAGCTGCACAAATGTACATTTAAATAAAATCATTACCAGAGTTCAAATTCTGAATACATTATTAATCCCGAAGGGAGTTCAACTTTAATCTTAGCGGATTATGATAAGAAGCACTGTAAGCAAGGTTTAAACAGGACTTTGAAGCTGGATATTAATTCAAAGTTCATTCAGATCAGCACATTTCAGGTGAACTGTTGTCTGCTTTGTCATTGTGTCATAGTGGATAGGACTCTTGCCTTGTGCTACTTAGTCCAGTTTCAGTTCCTACAAGGGACGTTCCATATTTGGGGTTTATGCGTTCTTTTACTTGTTTGTTGTTCCTTCCATAAGCAAAAGCATACTGGCAGGTTAAATGCCTTTTGTCTAACTGGCTAAGATTCATGTGTGTGTCTGTACGAAGGTGGTAGAAACATCGGACTGTGATGGATCTTTGCAAGGACCGGTCAACACTTTTGCAGGCTACTTTCTGCAGATAGGGCAGCCCATTCATTGTAGTGCACTGCCCTACCCACAGAGACTCAAGGAAAGCAGTCCCCAACCCTTTTTGAAAATTGCACTGCACAGAATTGCACAGTGCAGACGTTTTGCTGATGTGGGGGGGGAGGGGTGCCATTAAAAGTTAATGGTGCCCCTTCTGTCTGTGAAACAACATTGTGTTTCTCTAGCATGTCAGGAACGTGCGCGATTGTGTATGTGTTCATGGCAAGCAACAATGTGAACTTAGCCTTAAGGTGGTAATACACGATTAGAAAATCGACCGATCGGTCATCTGACCACTGAGAGGCATTCGTTTGTTAGTCAAAATTGTGGCCCACATTAACCAGTCTACAAAAAATTGTTCGTCAGGCAATACGTAGTGTTGACGTCTTCCGTACAAGTGGAAGTGATGCAGTGTGCATGTGACCTTGTAGCCACGCCCTTCCGGCCAGAACGAGCGATATACACAACAATTAACAGCAATGAGTATAATTATATATTATTACATTACCTATATACATAAATAGTGATACATAAAATATATTATGCAGAATTCTGGTTTCATTATCTCATTAGGCCAATCTACTTTTAACATTTGGATTTTTCGTTCGTATTTACGAAGATTCCTTGGACATAAACATCCGAGTCATCTTCTGTTTACACTCATGCGTGATAGATTTTTTTTTTTTTCGTAGGACCGTCATACCACTGCATAGAAAATCGGTTGTTCATATGCAAAACGACAAAATATTTCACTGTTGTTAAACCAGATTTTTTTTGTTCACAATATTGTTATCGGTTAAAACCTCCTGCTCATCAACGAAGAGAAAATCTTTCTATCAGTGGTTCTGCAAAATATTTCGTACAATTTTCTTATCGTGGGTACGGGGCATAAGTCATTGGCTGTAATCTGGCAATATCATTTTATTTAAACAAAATAATAATTATTTGGATAAGCCTAGATCGCATTTAGGTAGGAAGTGGTTGTGAAGGGAATTTACAAGCTCAGCAGCACTGGGATTCAACAAAAGAAGAAAAAAAAAAGTTAAAACAAATATTACAAAAAAGCATTGCCTTTATCATACAAATTGCTGTAACAAAATAAGCATCATTCAGTCATGGTTTACATCCGCTCTAAATGTGTTTTTAGTAGTTTTGGCAAAATAAAAAATATATATTTCTTGCAGTTTGCTGTTAAAGTGTGTGTGTGTGTGTGTGTGTGTGTGTGTGTGTGTGTGTGTGTGTGTATATATGTGTGTGTGTGTGTGTGTGTGTGTGTGTGTGTGTGTGCGCGCGCTAACGAGGCTGCAGTGATGGGCATTGATAGGCTGCACTGGTAGGTGGCACTGAAAAGCAGCACTCATATATGACACTGATAGGTGGCACTGATAGGCGTGACTGACTGGCACTGATTGGCATTGATAGGCAGCACTGACTGGCACTGATAGGTGGCACTGAAAGGCAGCTCAGATGGGCACTGATATGTGGCATTGATGGGCACAGGTAGGTGGCATTGATGGACACTGACAGGTGGCACTGATGGGGCTACACTGATCATCAGGGCACACTGATCATCAGTGCCCTGATGATCAGTGTTCATGTCCCCTCTGAGTAATGCTGATTACCTGAGTAATGCTGATTACCTGAGTAATGCTGATTACTGATGACCGCTTGTGAGGAGAGGAATACCAATAACCGGCATTTCCTTATTTACATGCGATCAGCTGTGATTGCATACAGCTGATCACATGACAGAGCCGATGTCTCTTTCCGTTGATCGGTGATCCGCTGTGTCCCCGGGGGCGCGTACGCGAGTGGGAGGACAAGAGAACCGCCTTGCGCCCGTCATTTCCTTATATGGCGGGTGGGAGGCGGTTAAAAATATATTTACTTTAAAAGGGTAAGTATTATACTCAGAGTCATAAAAGGTACAAATTCATCTCATGAGTACAGCACAAACCTATCGCAAAACATCAAGAAGTAAAGAAATGATGGAACATCGACAGGCTGACACATTTCAAGGATTTATCCTCTTCCTCAGTGCTCCCAGACCCCCCAGTCTTGTGAGGTCAGCGAGGCAAATGCACCCTATGAAGGCCAAGTTTTGACTGCAGCCCATTAATGCCTTTTGGGCTCCATTTCTTTGTTCAGTCTATTTTTTAATCTTTTACATTTAGGTTCACATTAAAATATGTAATCATGTGAAAGTAAATCTATAAAAGTGAACATTTGCGTTGCGAAAAGGGTAAGTTCACCTTTATACCGATTTCCTGAAAATTCCATCCTGCAAATAGCAGGACATACCCAGTGCTGAATGCAGTCCTGGAAATCCTCTCAGTTTCCCTCCTCACCCATGCATGTGCAATCATCTCTCCTTTACTCTTGCAAAATTCAAGAGAGAAAAAAGAGGGCAGACTGCGCATGCGTGGGTAGGGAGATCTGGAGTGCTCATTTGTGGGTTTTTTTAGAGCCATGCATTCAACCCTGAGTGCATTCTGCCATCTGCAGGATGGATTGGGGAGGACAGTGGTTTAAACGGCTGAAGAGGTGAGCATTTATTTGGAGAATGGAACAGCATTTTACTAGATCGGGGACATTTTGAAGCATGTAGCCCACTTTGGGAAATGTGTTTCGAGGTGAACTTACCTTTTTATGTGAATATTCACACATTTTACTGTGTAAGGTTCCCAGCTCCTTTATTAAATTAGCACAATGGAAAGAGAGTTTTGTTTGGAAACAACAATAAATGCCTTTCCTACTCCTGTCCAAAGCAAGAAAAGGTTTTGTTTTTAGATAGATTTTCTTTTTTTTTTTTTATATATGTATTTCGAGGTATCCTGAGCTGTTGCTGTCCAGGTGTTGCAGGCATTATGTGTTTATCTGAATCTCTTCTTAGGGCCCCTTTATCTCTTGTGCCACTGTATATTGCTCCATGACACAGCATGATAAATGAGAATGGCCAGACTTTGCTCTGGGCCCCAGAAAGCTGCTGTCCTGAAGATTACATATCAGCTGCATAGTGAAGTACATGCCCTTTTCACTGTGACTGAAGGATGGGTGCCTACAATTAGAGGATGAACAGGTGGTAACTAGAAACAGAAATCTCGGTTGTCACCTGCCTGTAACCTAATACCTGTTGTTCCTAGACAGCAGGTGACTTGCATAGCTATGATCGTTCTAAGCAAGAAGAAACAGTCGAGCTTTTCAGTATTTAGAATAGATAGATCAGTTCCTAGCCAAACAGCTGGCCTTCAAGTACATGTAAACCCTAACTGAAAAACATTTTCTAATAAAAGTGTTTGCTAAAGCATCATGTATTTTAAACAGTTGCCATGTTTGTTTTTATTGCAAACATGAATTTAATACAATCCTTGTTTTGATCCTTTTGTTGTGTTCTGATCTCATGCAACATCTTTGAAGCGTCTTCCTGTCTACATGGACTGCAGCAATGGCTGAATGACCTTTCTCAGGCCCGGGTTTCCTATTGGTGAGGACATTGGACTTTATCTGTGAAGGTTCCCCTTTTATCCAGGCCATGATCTATCTAGAAGTAGTTGGTCACATTCACCTGGACTGCTTGAAGATGTTTTGTAGTTTGTCCAAGCCACTTTATATTCTGAGGAATTAACTGAAGAAGTAGATTGGATAAGTTATGAAATGTCTTCAGCATTAGAGAAAAAGTCCCATGTAATGTGGTGACCTATTCCAAGATAGAAGATTGAACTAAGGCTGCACTCCTGGTGTTGGAATGGTCACTCCTAATGATGGTCAGAAACCTATATGACAAGGTGACACGGGATAACAATTGGGAGACAGCGTTGTCACCATGTTGCCTTAAACACCTTCATGGTAGGATCCCCAGGTATTATTTGTTCACTCTGATCTTATTGGTTCTGGTTAATAAATAATACATGAAAGAGAAAAGAATAAGGAGAGTTACAATATCAGGAAGGGAGTGGGAATCCATCAAATCATATAATACAATGATAATAGAAGAACAGAATGATTTCATACAGGTAGAGCCTTTATTTCACTGATAAGAGTTCCATTTATTACAGGTAGGGATGCACCGAAATTCCAGCGGTCAAAAAATATCAGCTGAAAATAGCCCTATCAGCATTTTGCCGATAAGAAAAGGTGAGCTGATACAGGTGCCGATAATGGGAGACCCAGGCCCCAATCAGGGGTGGGCTGACTGTTTGGGTGGGCTGTGTGTACTGCAGATGTGAAGGGGGGGAGCAGGAGAGAAGGTAAGCAGTGTATACAGTGAGGGAGCAGTGTATACAGACAGGCTCCCTCACTTGCCACCACTAAATGTTATTGCCAGTTTTTAAATGCAACTGCCGGCTTTTCTTTCCCCTTCATTTTATAGCTCCGAGAAGGAGCTGTCATTCACCCTACTGCTGATGTAAACAAATGGGTTGGGTTAGGCTGTGACGTTACCCGGTCACTTATATGCTATCACATAGGGGGACTATGGTCCCCTATTTGACAGCAATACAGTTAAAAATAATAAAAGTAAAAAAAAAAACAAAAAAAAAAATTGCGCCTCCCCACCCCTACTTACGCAGACATTTCGGTTTCAGTTTCGGTTTTGATGCACCACTAATTACGGGAGTCTAATACTCGTGTCTGTGGTCTGTGTGCTGCTTTGTTGATTTGTCTGGGTCAGATCTGACCAGACCTTATTGTGCTGGTTTAGGGGTTGTTATAGCAAACTTAATAAAAAATGTTCTTTAGGATTATGTAATGATTATGCTACCAAAATTAGTATGTGCTGTAAATTGCCTCCAGCATTGCTCCTGTGTTTTTTTGTTTTTTTTTGTTTTTTGCTGGAGGCTGCCCTTTTGCTGAATTCATGAGCCCCTGAGCAGAAGTAAATCCTTAGGCTTTCAGCAGATCAGCCTCTACATTTTCAGCACCGTGCCACAAATAGAGAGCGACTGAGCATGTGCAGAGCAGGGTGAGACAGTGTATTACTGGATTTTAAACAGTACAGTTTTTTTAATGTTTTACATAAGTATACCTGCAAAAAGGGCAAGCCTGGATTGATCTAGCAGGTTCCACTTTAAAGAAGAGTTCCACTCACTCTGTAAAAAAAAAAAAATAAGTCAGCAGCTACAAAAACTGTAGCTGCTGACTTTTAAAAAACAGCCACTTACCTGTCCCCCTGCGCATGCACGAGTAGTGCTGTGCTTCCTGAATGGCCCCGTCGTCTTCTGGGACCTGTCACGTGTCCCACAATACTTCAGGGAGGGAGGGTAGGAGGACAACTTCCGTTTTCGATCGCCTAGGCGATCGCAGCGGAAGTGGGAACGGGTACCTGTTAATTTCTTAATGGGGAGCGGGGGCACCAATCTTTAAAGCGGAACTTCCCCATTTGGGTGGAACTCTGCTTTTAAGAGGGTGAAATGTACATTTCAGGGACTGAGTCCTAAGGATAGGAGCAGTTCAATACAGCTTCCATGAAGGAAACAGGATCTATAAATGGAGGGTCCATAAATGCCTGTCCTCCATTCGTAGAGCCTGTTTCACTCATAGAAGCTGGAGGATTACTACTGACAGAAGAGGAATCGGCACAAGGGACGTATGCTGTTACTGTAAGTGATGTCCCTTGTGCCGATTTTCTGTTATTGATTTTTGCTGCACTTAGGCTTTAATGCCTTTGACTGACTGTGTAAGAATTGCAGGACACTTCTTTTGACTGAAAAATTTAAAAGGAATGCTTTGAAAGGAAAGATCATTTTGCTTAGCTTTTGTTACAAATAGAGGAAGGAAATAAACTGTAAACTTGAAGCCACTTCCGCCCGCGTCCCATTGAACTTTGGCACACTTCAGCACAACAGAGTTCTCATAAGTGTAGATCAAGCTATTTCCCTGCAAGATTATTTAGTCGGCTAAGAGTCATGTGCAAAATGCAGCCACCCTTACACATCTCTGATTTCAAAAACAGAAGCTGGCTGGTTGCTGTGGACTGTTGCAGTTTGCATTGCCTAGTTAAGCAGCACAGGAATGGAAGTAGTTGCAGATTAAACTGCTTTCTAGATTAATCAACAGACAAGGATACCACAGAAGTATAAATTCAGGACATATAATGGCTACTATAACAGTGTTTCAGAGATTAAATTCTATCACCAAGCAGACAAAGTCTACATGAGGGTGGCAACTCTGCTCTGAATGCAGGAGCAGTGCAGCATTGTTGCTTTTCTATCCTAGTAAGAGGTGTTTGAGGGACTTTATGGAGGGACTAAGACAAAATGTAAGTTCAGATGCATTTATAATTAAAGCAGAGCTCCACCCAAAAGGGAAAGTTCCACATTAAGGACTGCTCCCCATTAAGGATTGGCACCTTTGGGAGGTAGGGGGGGGAACAGGTACCTGAATTTGACAGGTACCCACTCCCACTTCCGGTCCGATCGCCTAGGCGATCGGAAGCAGAAGGTGTCCTCCCTGTAGTCTTTTGGGACACGTGACAGGTCCCAGAAGACTACAGGACCATTCACGAAGCGCAGCGCTACTCGCGCATGCGCAGTGGGTACCCGGCTGTGAAGCTGCAAGCTGCACAGCCGGGTGCTCACACTGAAGATGCCAGCCTCCTGGAATACAGGACGGCTGGTGAAATGGGCTGCGGGGGACACACCATGGGACCAAGGGACAGGTAAGTGGCTGTTTTTTAAAAGTCAGCAGCTACAGTTTTTGTAGCTGCTGACTTTATTTTTTGACAGGGTAAATGGAACTCTGCTTTAAGTGCTGCAGGGCACAGTTCTGCATTAGAACTTCTGTCACTTAATATTTTGTTGTCTGATCCCCTTTGGGAAAAATTCCCTTTACCTGTTATAGCGGCACAGCCAGAGAAGAGAAGAAACTTCTCCAAAATGAAAGGAATTCCACTCTTAGGCTCCATGCACACGGGGCGTTTTAATAAGGCTGGTAACGTTAGCTGTGTAAAGTCTCATAAAAACGTGAGTTTGTCAGCATTTTTGCATTAGCGTTTAGCCATGTTTTTGTGTTGTGTTTTTGTTTTTTGTTTTTTTTTTAACCAAAAAAATAATTTTTTTCTTTCTTGAAAAAAAGTTAAAAAAAACCCGGTTTTCTGCGATTTGCCGTGTTTTTCAATGTTAGAGCGTTTTTATAGGTAAAAAAAACGCTCTAGAAACCCACTAGTTCTGGGGGGGTTTTCCAGCCAAAAAACGCCCCTGCCAGAAAAAACGTTGATTACAGTCTATGTGCATGGACATATAGGATAACATGGTGGGGAGTTTTTGGCATTTTTTTTTTTTCTACAGCCAGTAAACAGCAGCTGTAAAAATGTCCAGTGTGCATGAGGATTTAGACATTTTTCACCAGAACAAGTGTCCCCTAAGATTTCTTCTCACCTTTTTGTTCTGATGACAACTGTAAATTTTAGGATTTCCCATCACTTTGTGTCTTTGTAACGCACATTACATGCATTGGTGAGATGTAGTGCCATTCGTTCTGAATGACACACCAACACATGATGAAAATGCTATTCTGCAGTGTGTTTCTCTGCCAGAAATGGTGCATGTACCATTTGTGGTGCATTAGGCAGCCCATTCAAATAAATGGGCTGCCTTAACCAACACGTTAACACGCCTCCCTGGTATTATTGAGCTCTTAGTGACAGTTGTCAAGAGGACAAATTAAAAGGTATAACTTGTTCCCACGCTACTAAAAACAAATAAAATATTTTTTAGCTATACATTTGCTACACTTTCCTAATTTGACAGCAACGGGAAGGACTTTTGGATTTGTGTCAGTAGACAGCAGCAGGACAACCCCTGTAGCCCCTCGTTCTGTTTTTATATTGGTCAGACAGTAGTAGTGGGCTCAGAGTATCAAAGCTGTAGGAAAGAAATGTGGTCAGTTGTATTTCCTTTTGATATTCCCTGGGACAGAAACAATTCAGTACTGTCCGTGACAGGGGCGGACTGACCATTTGGAAACTCGGGCACTGCCCGAGGGCCCGGGGTCAATAGGGGGCCCCATGAGATGCCCCTGGTACCTTTTTCATAGGCTTTTTTGAGTTTGAGCAAGGACACAGGGGCCCCATGATCCCATATTGCCCTGGGGCCCCATGAGTTGTCAGTCCGCCCCTGGTCCGTGATACTTTTTTATTTGCACTAACATACGATTTTTGAGGACAAGCTTTCGGGGAGTGTCCCCTTCTTCAAGGTCAAAGCAGTACTGTAGCAAAGTTTTGGCAGAATGTTAGATATTCTCTGGAAAATTGCAGCTAGAGTCTGACTGACAAAACATGTCTCTGGCAAAACCTTGTTTTTTTGATCACGTGGGGAACTTTTGTCAAGTGTTATTGCAGTCTGTGGCCCCATTGGGGAGATTTACCTCTCTGTACTGGTTATAATTGTCACCAAGAATGAAAATGAGGGCAAATCTTCTAATGGGGACAATTGTCTAAAAGGGGAATTAACCTGACTTTGGAAGATTTTCTCTTTACCTATTGCTGTTCTCCAGCTTCTGTTATTCGAACCTGTCAGTGATGGACACATCACTGGACACAGAAGTCTATTAACAGTTGCTCTGCGTGACTGACAACAGTAATCAAGTTCTCATGCAGCCTTACAACATCTCCATGTAGCTCTGGTAGGCTAAATTCATTCTTGTTCATCCTCTGAATGCTGAACTTTGAATGGGACTAATGTGCCGAAACTGCGAGCCAAGCATTTGGCTTGTAATAGGGCAAAAAAAGGGGGTGTGAAAAAAGAATTCACAAGTAAAAAGTGGTTACATAATGGACAGAAAGTGATACCCAAAAAGTCCTCAAAAAATGATTTATTTCAAGATTTGCACGTTTAGGCATTAAGGTAAAGACCACAGTTGGCCATCACCACAAGATGAGACAATACCAAAAAGAACTAACATAAAACAAAAAACAATGATAAAAGGACGTCATGACCGATCATATATGTAGCTGTGCTGTAAAGACAACGACACAAGGTCTTATGTATATACAGCACAGGCATATTGGAAACACCACCATGTAGGGGATGTATACAAATATGATCTGGACATATAGGACTGTACATCAAAAATGCAGTGTGAAACACTAGTCCCTATAAAACATATTGACTTGAATGGATGAGTTTGGAAGGTGGTCCCACCTCTCATCTCAGTATGCCTCATTGAATTTGTCTGCGAAAAAGCTTCTTGGCCACGGCATGTGAGCAACCCCACAGGCTGTATGGTAGGCTTTAGGTAAGTGGTGGGGGGTTCAACCGCCTGTTTTTACTGCCCCAGCCACAAATGTGAAAGAGGCTTTAAAGTGGAACTAAAGGCGTTTTAGAGCAGTCTGCCAACAGGCAGAGACATGCGTTGTCTCTTCTGCGATAAAGTACACCTACCTGCCCACTTACTGTCTTCTCTAGCATGTAAACTGTGCTGCACGTGGGCAGGTCAGCTTGCATCGCCGCCACTGTCTCGGTGGAGTTACATCAACTCAACCCGACCAATGGAGATACCAGAAGACTGGCATTTGGGAAGAAGATTCCAATGTCAGCGAGGGGCCCGTGCTGTTGGAGAGGAGATAAGTTTAGTTCTGCTTTTAGAAAGCTTTTACTGTAATATATAACCTAGCATGCTTCAGTAATAAAGGAAACCTATTACTACAAGTTTTCTACAAGGTACTTGATAAGATCAGCAGCCTCCACTCTGGAGGTAAATGTAACATAACCGGTGTTTTGAGCTTCATGTGAGCCATTGTTGTGTGGCCAGGATGGAGGCCTGCTCACTCCACTGCCTGCAAGGTAACTGACGGTCATTAAACTCAAGTAACCTCTCTGTATCCCCTCCCCATTCCTTTGCTACAGCCTGAGGTGCTGCATTACAAGGCTGAGCACTGTCGCTGAACTATCTGCAGCATGTTCTGTATCCTAGTTCACAGGATCAATTGACTTCATTCGGAACCATGAGAGGCAATAGATGCAAGCTCATGTGCCTTTTTAGTCCGTCTGTTGCAGGATTAATGCCAAATGCTCCAATTCAATTGCATTGAATTGCAGGTGCTGGAAATTTTTTTTTAGCTTGTTGATAGGATAGATAGGACACAATTAATCAGAAGTTGTAGTATAGGTACATAGTTAGTCTGGCTGAAAAAAGACAAAAGTCCATCCAGTTCAACCATAAAAAAAAAAAGTTATAATCCTATACCCACAGTTGATGCAGAGGAAGGCAAAAAAAACAGCAAAGCATGATCCAATTTGCTTCTGCAGGGAAAAAAATTCCTTCCTGATCCCCGAGAGGCAATTGTATATTCCCTGGATCAACTTTACCTATAAATGTTAGTATCCAGTTATATTCTGTGTATCTACGAAAGAATCCAGGCTTTTTTTTTTTTTTTTTTTTTTTTTTTTTTTTAAAGCAATCCACTGAGCTGGCCAGAACCAACTCTTGAGTCTATTCCACATTTTCACAGCTCTTACTGTGAAGAAACCTTTCTGCGTTTGGAAATTAAATTTAGTATACTCAAGCAATTTAGTTTCAATGTTTTTATTATTCCAAAGTAAGTGACATTAGAGGCACATTAAAGGCATTAAGCATTAATGTTACAACTGTACAAGTCCCATTCTTATTGGTTACATAATGGTAATTACTATTTATTTTATTTATTACAGGTACTTCTATAGCGCCGTCAATTTACTGAACTTTACATATCTATTGTACATTCACACCAGTCCCTAACCCACAAGGAGCGTACGATCTAAGGTCTCTAACTCGCATTCATACATACACATACTAGGGCCAATGTAGACAGGAGACGATTCACCTACCAGCATGTCTTTGGAGTGTGGGAGGAAACAGGAGTACCTGGAGGAAACCCACGCAGGCACAGGGAGAACATAATAAATGAGAATATCCTATTAGATATAGTGCATATATTGTGTCAGGATTCGACAAATCCCAGGTCACCATAGCGACTAGAAATTGTGTCCTGGCACCTGGATCCACACACTGCCTCCCCAGTAGACTTCAATGCAAATTCGCCTCCTATAGACTTCAATGCAAAAACTCCTGTCAATAGCAATCCTATGTGAACACTTATCTCTGCTTGTCACTCTCACTTGTGAGCCTGGAAAGTACCGCTACAAACTCACACAGGACCCTTTTTCATAATGTCACTCAAAATACAATGCATGTCGATCTCATCTGTGTGAACACCCTCAATAGGAACACATAATGTCTAGCCTGTCATGTGAATCTAGGCGGCTCCATTCACAACTGGGCATTTTGGAATTGTGGCAGAATAGCTGCAATCACAGAATTCAGGCTTAGTGCCATTATTTTCAATGGCGTCTAAAATGTGGTGCGGTTTTGCAGTGATTGTGGTGCGGCAAATCGCATTGCGTGACGCTTGTGCCCAACAGTTTCCTTGCCCTGGGTGCTGAGAACTTATACTGCGCTAGCAAAAAAAAAATGGTTCCTAACTTTTTTAGCTAGCTCCCAGATTCAAAGCAAATTTGTCAAGTGCCCCGTATTATGTGAATAACATCTGTACAGTGTTGGGCGACTTTGGTCATATATGAAAGGGTATATAACAAAATGGAGGGAAAGAACAGAACGGAGAGGAAAAAGTTTTTGATGGCTCTGCTCCCCCCTCCAGCGCCGCCACAATACAAATGTATTTTGATTGTGGGATAGTGATTAGGATGCATGGATATTTTTGTTGAGCATTTCTTGTCAGTAGGATCAATTTAAGTTAAATTGCACATGTTGTTCGCTGTAGTCTTTCATTTCAGCCATATGGATTTTCAGTGCTTACATTGCTGAAAATTACAGTCTTGATGGTATCTAACAATTGCAGTAACTTTGGTCAGATTCAGCTGGATACGTTCACTCATGTTTGGTTAACAATAAGGAAGTGGCCAGCCATAATAATCCATAATAATTCATCTAAGTTTAAAATTAAACATATAATATATGTATAATATATTGGCATTGGCGTTGCAAACTTGGTGAAATGTTAAACAGGAGCTCACGCTACGCCTTTTAGTGTCCTTCCCAGCAACCTGTGAATTACCCCATGGCAGTACTGTAGAGCAACCTTTCTCAAAGTTTTACCCCAGAGAAACCCTTGAAATAATTTTCAGGTCCCAGGTAACCACTGCTATGATTAGTCCATCAGGGAGCACTGGGATAATGCATCATACAATACATTGGTGGTCAGTGGGAAGAATGTCCTGCTGACAGTAGTTGCAAAATGTCACCCTTACAATTAGCTAACAAGATGATTGATGTCATGCTGCTGGCTTTGCCAAGTGACTTTGGACATGGAACTACATAGACATCATTAACCAGTTCCCTACCGCGCTATAGCTGAAGGACGGCTACAGCATGGTTGTTCATGGATGTCATTCCAGAACATGTCCCCTGCGCGCCCCCAGCAGCACGCACCCGGCGCTGCCGGTGATTGCTGTGTCCTATGGACACAGCTGATCACGGGATACAGTAAACAGCCAATCATGATGCCCTTTTACCACGTGATCAGCGTTACGTGTGTCCAATGACACAGTGGATCACTGGTAAATGCAGTTGCCTGTCACAGCATGACGAAAGTACTGCCGATAACCAGCAATTGTTAGAGAAGTGATTGGCACTGATGATCAGTGCCCAGCAGTGCCGCCCGCCTATAAGTGTTGCCTAGCAGTGCACCTATCAATGCCGCATATCAGTGCTGCCTATCGGTGCAGCCTCATCACGCACATCAGTGAAGGAGAAAAATTACCTATGTGCAAAATTTTATAATAGAAACAAAGAAGAACTTTTTTTTTCTTTTCAAATGTTTTGCTCCTTTTTTTTTGTTTTGTTTATAGCAGAAAACATGAAACACCTAGCGGTGATTAAATACCACCAAAAGAAAGCTGTGTGAAAAAAAAAATTGAATGACAATTGCGCAGTCATGCAACACTGTACCCATATAAAGTGCAACAGCGCTGAAAGCTGAAAATTGGCCTGGGCAGGAAGGGGGTATACAGTACCTAATAAAACATTTTAGAAAGCAGAATGTGCCACAAATAATACAGAAGTTCAATGTTGGAGCATATTATATTCAGGAAATTAGTGAAGGATGTGATACAGGATAAAAGTCATGAACAGAAGAGGAAGCCTTCAGTACATGCAAATGAAAGGCACTGCACCGATACTGTGTCTCACCGATAATGTCTTACAAAGCCAGTGCTTTTTCCATTGAGTTGCAACACACAGTGACTGATTCCTTTAGGTTGGGTGCCAAGAGACTTTTCCCAGGTATTGGAATGCCATTACATGGCATTTGTGCCAGAATACAATGAAAGATTTCATGGGTTAGAGATTTGTAAATTTTAACAGTATATTGATTTATGCATGCTGACAGATCCACACTGAAGAGAGCTGAGACTTTTCCTGTTGAGGCACAAATGGTCACCCTGTGGTGACATTGGCAGAGAGTGATACATGCGTGTTGTGACACACGGAGACTCCTGTCACCCCGCACTGAGAACACAATGTCTAGTACATGGATGTGTTTGCACACTTGCCAGGACAACAAACGGAAGGCACTTTAACTCTGTCATGCCAATGAAACTTGTTATGCAGCAGAAATCTAACTTGCATTTAACAGTGACCATAAACAAAAAGGGGTTGGCAGACATCAATGTAGATTTTTATGATCTGAAATAAATGTGCCTACTTACCGTACATAGCTAGTCTGGTTGAAAAAAGACACAAGTCCATCAACTAATAAAAAGGGAAACAAATATACAATCTTATACCCACAGTTGATCCAGAGGAAGGCAAAACAAAATGTTTTTTGCCTGTACATTTGATAGGTTGGATATTACCTGAGACCCCCAGGACAGGTTTATCCCAAGGAAGAACTATAGCAGATGTAAAATTAACTAGGCATGTTTTTGCCTTGACAATGGTTAGTATCTGGCTGATGATGTTGGTGTACATACAGAGAATTCACTCAAATCAGCCACACTGGAAATGTTCCTTTTAAAGTCTAGGGTCACCTTTTTAACCACCTCCTGCCCGGTCGTTGTATATAAACGGCCAGACGGTGGCAGTGCAGGGGCGGGTGGCCGTTTATAAACGGCCTCCCCGCCCCCTGCTTGTGCGCGCTCCCTGGGAGTGCACAGCACCGCGATCCGGAACACAGATCGTCGTACGGGACCTCTGTGCGAGGTCCCAATCATGTGATCACTGATTGGCCAATCCGTGATCACATGCAGAGTAGTAAGCAAGATGTCACTTCTGACATCATTGCTTACTATGTGTGAAATCTGAATGATCAGAGGTCACATGGTACAAGGCTATTCACAGCAGCCTTGTACCATGTGACAAGCTGTGACCAATCACAGCTCACACAGTAGTTTTCAATGGGTGCAAGAATGCAGCCAGAGAGGAGGAGAAATTATTGTTTTTACAGCCTTTATGGGTATAAAAGCAATCAGTGTGTTTAAAAAAAAAAAAAAAATCTTCATCCCCCACAAGTAGTACAGTATCACCATGGTGACACTGTACTGCTAGAGTTACAGTATGTAAAAAAACAACAACCAATACATAATATAAAATAAAAAGTTTAAAAATGTATAATTTTTGGTTATAAACTAATTTGGGTTATTTTATTTATTTATTTTTTTACTAAAAAAGAGAACGGAATAAATTTTAGCCAAGATTTATGTGATGAAATATTTATTTGCAAAATTTTATAAGAAAACTTTTTTTTTTTTTTTTTTTTTAATTTTTGGACTTTTTCATTTACATAGCAAAAAAAAATAAAAATCCTAGTAGTGAATAAATACCACCAAAATAAAGCTTTGTCTGTCTCAAAAAATGCTAAAAAATTTATATGGATACAGTATTGCATGACCGTGCAATTGTCATTCAAAGTGTGATAGCACTGAAAGCTGAAAATTGGCCTGGACAGGGAGGGCGTAAAAGTGTCCGGACTTGAAGTGGTTAAAGGAACCAATTTCCTTTTAGAATGCATTTATGCAGTGTATTTTCATACCCCTCATTCTCTATACAAGGAAATTGAAGTTATTAATAACCATGAAAGGAAACATTGTTTAATGTGCAGAAAAGTTATCCCATACACAGGGTCAGTGGAGGAGAACATTGTTGGTGATCAGTCTAGTGCCCTTCTATATTGGTGGTTGGTGGGAGGAGTGATCCTTCAAGTAGAGCTAAAGACAAAATCTTTTTTTTTTTTTTTTTGAATAGACTAAGGGAGGGTTATAACCCCTGTCAGGTTTTTTTTTTGCCCCATTGGGGAGATTTACCTTCACTTCCTGTCCCATAACCAAAACAGAAAATGAAAGGAAATCCCTGCAAATAAAGGCAATCTCTTGGGGACCCCCAGGTGACCAGAACTATTGTCCCCGTTTAGAAGATTTCCCCTCTATTACTTTTGTGGGAACACCCCAAAATTTGGGATTTTCTTTTACTTTCAGTGGTAATGGTAACCAGGACAGGAGAAGGTGAAACTCCTTAACAGTGGCCCAGACCGCAATAAAAACTGACTGAGGTTCTAAATCCTCTCCCCTCTATCCAAATTTAAAAATTGTTTACCTTTAGTTATACTTTCATGCTGGTTGTCAGTGGGAGAAGTAAAATCTCATTTGGTGGTCAGTGTGAGGAGTGCCCATTCACATTGCTGGTTAGTGGGAGGAATGTCCCCTCATATGACGGTCAGCGTGGAATGCCCCTTCATATTGATTAGCAGTGGAAGGAATGTCCCCTCGTGGCAGTGTGAGGAGTTCCCCTTCATATTGCTGGTCAGCAGGAGGAATGTCCCCTTATGGGTGGTCAATGTATTGAGTGCCCCCTCACGGTGGCAGATAGTGTGAGGAATGCCACCTCATGTGGTTGTCTGTGTGAAGAGTGCCCCTCACCCTGGTGGTCAGTGTGAGGTGTGTCCTCTCACAATGGTGGCCAGTGTGAGGAATTCCCCTTCATATTGCTGGTCAGCAGGAGGAATGTCCCCTTATGGGGTGGTCAATGTATTGAGTGCCCCCTCACGGTGGTGGACAGTGTGAGGAATGCCACCTCATGTGGTAGTCTGTGTGAGGAGTGCCCCTCACTGTGGTGGTCAGTGTGAGGAGTGTCTTTTGACTTTGGCAGTCACTGGCTCTGTTGGATGACATCAGCACAGGAACTAGGCAGGCTGTGCTGTGCAGAAGATCACTTGGCTCAGCACTGCCTGCAAGCGGACTAAGATTTTCTGGACCTAAGATATCCAGCAAGAGTGCCCCTTCATATTGCTGGCCAGTGGGAGGAATGTCCCATAATATGACGATCAGTGTGGAATGCCCCTTCACATTGCTGGTCAGTGGGCAGAATGTCCCCTTATGTGGTGGTCCGTGTGAGGAGTGCCCCTTCACATTACTGGTCAGCGGGAGGAATGTCCCCTTATGTGGAGGTCAGTGTGACAAGTACCCCCTCACGGTAGCGGTCAATGTGAGGAATGCCACCTCGTGTGGTAGTCATTGTGAGAAGTGCCCCTTCACAATGGTGGTCAGTGGGAGGATTATCCCATAATATGACAATCAGTGTGGAATGCCCCTTCACATTGCTGGTCAGTGGGAGGAATGTCCCCTCATGTGGTGATCCGTGTGAGGAGTGCCTCATCACTGTGGTGGTCCGTGTGAGGTGTGTCCCTTCACAATGGTGGTCAGTTTGAGGTGTGTCCCTTCACAATGGTGGTCAGTATGATGAGTGCCTTTTCACCTTGGCAGTCACTGGCTCTTTGCTTTGCTGGACCTGGGATTTCAAGCAAAAGACCCCAAACCATATGTTCCAGGTGTGGAGGGTCCATGACTGTCCTGGTGGTAACAGCTACTAGTCAGAAGTCCTCTTCTTTTAACCTGCCTACTCTAGGCTACTGAACACCAGCGTCCTACCTATACACCCTGCAAAATGTAAAATTGGCTTTTCTGCCTGTGTTCTGCATAATACAGTCATTATGTGTATTTATTTCCTACTCGTGATCATATGAGCTCAGTTACATTGCTCTTCCAAATTCCTGAGGTAGGCAGTAGGGGAGAAGGATAATAACACATACCTCTACAATGAGACATTCTGTCAATGAGAAGCCACAGTAATGGTTCTTATCTTCATAACCTATTTGGATAGTGATGCCAAATATCTGGTCGATGAACATGGCGTTCCTACTGGTACTTGTGTGGAGAATATGGGGAAAAAAACCCTTGATACACCATATAGTTATGCAGAGTGTCTCAAGTGGAGGCCTGTTTTATAATGAATTGGTCACACAGCTTCAATATAATGAATTGCAAGTATATTACAATAATTTCACAAGGTATCATGCAACACTGGGACACATCATGGAATAGATTACCAGGCTTGGTTTAAGGGGCTTTACCTTGTTATCTGCTAAGAGGGGCACAAATCTGGATTATGCCCCTCAGCTGAGGATCATAATGGAGCCATTATACAAAGAATTATGCTGATCCCCTTCATTACAACCACCTGATCTTTGCAATGCGTTAAAAAGTGACAACTTTTGCAGGAGTTGGATAGCAGAGGGGCTGATTTACTAAAGGCAAAAAGACTGATCACTTTATAAGCAATGTTGCACTTCATAAAGGAGTTTTCCCCGGAGAGTAGTGAAGGAAGAGAACCTTTGCTGACTTTCATCATCCAATCGTGCAAAAATGCTGTTTTTATTTTCCTTGCACATGATTATTGTGTTTTTTTTTTTTTTTTTTTTTTTTTTTTTTTTTTAGTTAACTACTTCAATACCAGGCACTTAGACCCCCTTCCTGCCCAGGCCAATTTTTCAGCTTTCAGCGCTGTTGCACTTTGAATGACAATTGCACGGTTATGCAACACTGTACCCATATGAAATTTTTTTTATCATTTTTTTTTTTCACACAAATAGCTTTCTTTTGGTGGTATTTAATCACCACTGAGTTTTTTTATTTTTTGCTAAATAAAACAAAAAACACCTGAAACTTTTGAAAAAAAATGCACTTTTTCTTCATTTCTGTTATAAAATTTTGCAAATAAATTACATTTCTTCATAAATTTAGGTAAAACTATATTCTGCTACATTTCTTTGGTGAAAATAATAATTGAAGTTTTGTATTTTGATTTTTTTTTCTTTTTTATTAAATTTTCTCTTTATTTTATTTTTCACCACACTGTGACCAAAGCAATACAATGTTACCATAGTAACATTGAACTACTTTGGGCAAGTGATCAGGTTTTTTTTTTTTTTTTAACATATGATTGCTAATACCAATGTATTTCATTGATATTTGCAATCATTGTTACTGCATGAAACTGATTCAGTCAGTCTTTTGTTGTGAATAGCTGTGATAGGGCAAAGCTGATCACATGATACAGATGGGCTGTGATTGGCCCTGTCTGTATCATGTGACTGCCTTGACCAGTCACAGCTAACAACATAATTGTATACAATGGATGGTGTGACAGGAAGCCATCCATTGTATACAATTGACATGTGATCTGCTGTGATTGGTCACATGACACTGGCAACGGGCCGGTGTAGTGATATGTCATCAGCTGTGTCCCGTGGATCGCATGGTTCAAAAGTACAATGTGATCTGGTTGCAGTGCAGTTCCAAAAGTAGTGCGTGCACTCCTTTTGTTGCAGTGAGATTTCAGCCCATTCAAGATGAATGGGCTGAAATCGCATTGCACAGAACTGCATGTGAATTGCACAGGAACACACAACAAATTGTTGTGCGATTCCTTTTGTGAATGAGCCCTAATACTTTTTGTAACACTTCGTTAGTTACTTCCTTGTATCTGGTCTAAGCCAAATTATGTCATGCATCCCGGGAGTCTAAATAGGCATTTTTTCTTTTTTTTTTTCATCTGGAGGAGGGGATTTTCTCCACTAAGCACACCCTCCTGCCTGAGCTAAGGGCAAGATGGATTCTAGGAAGTAAATGATACATGAGTCATCTGCCCTTACTCAAGATGGCCACAGCTAGAAATGCTAGGGGATGTTTTCAAAGGTATTTCTCTACAGCGTAAAGCATGCAGACATGGATGGATGGGTGAGCTCAGCTTGTGGTGCTCAGGTATGGTTTAGTTCCATTTTACGTTGTTTATTGTGCCAATAAATTATGTTTGACGTTATGCTACATAGTGACTCAGTGTTGCACAAGAGTATACATTTTATTTTTCTCCATGTAGATGAAAGTCTGTGCATTTATTACATCTCAGAACAGGTTAAACACTAGACATTGCTTCTTATAAAAGGTCCTTTGATCAAAGGTCAAGCATTGATAGTTGATGAGCAGGACAATGACAAGATTTTGGCAGGTCATAACAATGTAAAATGATTTGATTGGTTGCTGTGATCCCATTAATTTGTAGTTTCATACATGCATAATAATGTGTTTGTAATTGACCATAAATGTGTTTTTATTTTTTTTTTTAATGCAGATATATATATATATATACATGAAAGTGTTACTAAACCCACAACAGTAAAATCAATCTGTAAATGCAGTAAAGCATGCTTGTTATACTCACTGTGGAACCTAAGGGGCTTATTCTCTGCATTGTGAAAAAAAGGATGTTTGATCCTGTCTTCTCTGATCCTCCCCATCTTCTTCCACAGTTCACAATTCATCTTCTGATAGCAGACAACCTTGAGGGCAAGCTGCACATGCTCAGCTTGGTGTGTATTGTTAGGTTTTGTTTCCGTTTTTTTTTGTTGGGAGAGGATGTTTGATCATGTCTTCTCTGATCCTACCCTTCTTCTACTGTCCCCAATCCATCTGCTGATAGAACAGAGCCCTGGAGGCAAGCTACACAGGATCAGTTTGGTGTGTATTGCTAGAGAGTTTTTTCTTTTTCTTGGGAGGATGTATGTGATGAGCACAGGGCCAATCTGTGCTGTCCAGACAGAGGGTCAGGGGTCCTGCAGCCTCATAAGTCAAGCAGGGGAGAGTGAAAACTCCTCCTACAAACTTTAACCAGTGCTCTGCTGAACACTGATAGACATTACAAGACTGCTATGACTGCTGATAAGAAAAGGTATTTAGCAGTTTATATTTACTGAAATATTTGCATTTCCATGTTTTGTGTACTGTGGGAGACCAGATATAGTGAATGCAGGGTCCTGGGTAACACTTTAATGTATGATCTGCGGTATTCATATCCAATATAAAAAGGTAAAATCTCCAGAGCTGCAGTATATGAACATTTTGTAAATGATAGGACACCTATCTGTGGTCAGACTAACGTTTGTGGTTTTTAAGCGGTTTAAATCTATCTGAGATTTCATCATATTTGAGAAATAATGTGTTTAGAGGTTTCATTCAGATCAATATTCGTGTGGGCACTTTGTATTGGCCAGGCTGGCAATGGCTAGGCTTCTGACTTTTTGGATGTTTGTATTTGGTACATCATGTCTTGGCTGGTGGCCAATAAAGGCAGTGACTTTCCAAGAACTCCGCTCCCTAGAAATGTTTATGGAACGTGTTCCGTCACATACAATGGGAACCTTTACACTAAAAAGAACGACTTATCTATCTTCTGTGTTTACACTGCGCTTTATATGACTGTGTTGACATTCAAAAAGCAAATGTGCTGCATTCTCCTGAGAGCATTTTTCACATATTTATGTAAATATTAGAACTTTGTAAAATACAACTACAATAGCCTAAATTTAAGACATTGGGCTTGATTTACGAAACGCAAATAGGCTGTTCAGGGGAGTTTCTCCTAAACCTATTGAATGAGGTGAAATTTAACTTTGCAAGGATTAACTAATAACATGCAATCAAAATACCAAAAAAATATTTTTGCTTTTGATTGGATGATGAGAGTCTGCAGAACTTCACCTTATTCACTAAACTAAGGACAAATTCCCAGCTTATTTGCCTTTAGTAAGTCAGTTGCATTGCAAATGATATTGGGAGTATCTGTATTCTTTTAACGTTTTTATGTACTCATCATTATTGTTATTATTAGGGAGAATCCAATGTGTTGTGGTAGAAACTTCGTCCCCTTAAACATGGTTCCATCCTCCTCCACCAGTGCCAACTCATTTTCATCAAAGGGCTCTGCCTTCAGGACCTAGCAGAGCCCTGCATTACTCCTTTACTGTGCGGTCTTTGCACATGTGCACATGGAAACCCGTGTCGAAGGTCTCTACCAGGTTCTGTGCCTAGCAGAGCCCTTCAGCACATATGTGCACAATGTCATCCTTGCCTAGGCAAGAAAAGAGGCACACAAATAAGAGAGGTAGAGGGAGGGGAATGGAGCTATGTACACCCACATTGTCTTTCTGGGGAAGTATACCTGTGGAGCTCTGTATGATTATAAACTGATATCTGTCTTGAAGACTGGCCAGGTGCATGTGCACTATATATATATATATATATACCGTATTTATTCGAGTATAACGCGCAAAATTTTCAACCAAAAAAAGAACTCAAAGTTTGGGTGCGCGTTATAAACGAGGGTTGGTGTGGGGTGACGCGGTGGCGGCCGATCCATTGAGGGCGCAGGCGCAGGCTCTCACTGTACGCGAAGAAAAAAAAAACGTCCCCTGTGTCGGCCCCGCCCCTTTAAGCAGGGGATCGGTTTTTTTTTCTACGTCCCCTTGTCGCGTACAGTGGGCGGCCCGAACTGGCGAGATGCACTGGTGGGGTGACGCAGTGGCGGCCGGTCCATTGAGGGCGCATGTGCTCACAAGAAAGAAGAAGAAAAAACGTCCCCTGTGCCTCTTCATTTCGTATGGTCGCTTCTTCATTTCCTTTCCTCACCCACGCGTTACGGTAAGCATTGCTGTTTTGCTGTGTTCTTCATTTGATAATCATATTCAGTGTTCATATTATTTATTGATATACTGGTACCCGTTAGATGGCAACTCAGGGAATCAAGAGAAAACGTTCTGCATATGACGCTTCATTCAAGCTCAAAGTTGTTGGTCATGCTGAAATTCACGGAAATCGAGCAGCTAGCCGAGAATTCACTGTACCAGAGACGAATGTTAGAGAATGGAGAAAACAGAAAGTCGTCCTGAAAGATATGAATAAAAGCAAAAAAGCACAACGAGGGAGACAAGCCATGTACCCAGACATGGAGAAGGAACTTTATGAATGGATCATTGACCAAAGAAGTAGTGGGTACATTGTCACATCACTCCACATTAGACTTCAAGCCCAAAAGTTTTGCAAAGATTCAACCTTCAAAGCCTCTAATGGATGGACACAAAAGTTTATGAAAAGGCATGGACTTGTAATACGCCAGAAAACAAAGATAGCGCAGAAGCTGCCAAATGATTTAGCAGAGAAGATCACTTCATTCCATACCTTTATAATCAAACAACGCAAGCAGATTCATTTTGAAATTTCACAGATAGGCAATATGGATGAGACCCCCATGTGTTTTGACCTACCAGGCAACAGGACAATTGACAGCAAAGGGAAGCACACAGTCCAGATTAAAACCACAGGCCATGAGAAAACTCATTTTACGGTTGCGTTATCCTGTATGGCAGACGGTTTTAAACTTAAACCAATGGTGATTTTTAAAAGAAAGACTATTCCAAAAGGAGTTAAATTTCCACCAGGTGTCGTGATCCATTGTCATCCTAAAGGATGGATGGATGAGAAGGGCATCATTTTATGGTTAAATAAAGTTTGGAATACTAGACCAGGCGCACTACTGAAGAAATCCATGCTTGTATGGGACCAGTTCCGCTCACACCTGACAGACACTGTGAAAGACAAACTGAAAAGTCTAAAGACATTTCAAGCTGTGATTCCAGGTGGACTAACCTCTATTCTTCAGCCACTCGATGTTGTTTTAAACAAACCCTTCAAAGACAGAGTCAGGGAAAAGTGGATTACCTGGATGAAATCCGAAGACAAAGAATTGACTGCAAAAGGAAACCTCAAGAAACCTGGCCTATCTCTCGTGACATCTTGGATTAAAACATCATGGGAAGACATGCCAAAAGAAATGATCATCAAGAGTTTTTTAAAAACAGGCATCAGCAATAAACTGGACGGCACAGAAGACGACCTGCTGTGGAATTCAGACTCAGAAGAAAGCGAAAGCGAAGAAGCTGGAGAAACAGATGTTCCTGCCAACTGGGACACTGATGATACATTAACTCTAGAAGAATGGGAACAACTCTTTAGTGTATCTGATGATGATGAATCTGACTTTGAAGCATTTTAAATAAATATTGTTACCGGTAATTTTATTTCGGTATTGTGTTTACCTTGTCAATAAATGATTTTTATCATGGCCGCACGTGTTCAACAACGTTTGTCAATTACAATGCTTGGTCTGAGCCGAGGAAAAGTGAAACAAAAATTTTATACCGATTTTTAATCGAAAATTAGGGGTGCGCATTATACACGAGTGCGCGTTATACTCGAATAAATACGGTATATATAGTACCCAGTATGGAGATGCAAAAAGGTAGGCTCATGTGTTAATGTGATAAAAAGAAAAAGGACCTACATTAAGGGGCCCTTTGAACTATATATATATATATATATATATATATATATATATATATATATATATATATATATATATATATATATATATATACACCAAATGGTTCAAAGGGCCCCTTAATGTAGGTCTTTTTTTTTTTTTTTTTTTCTTTTTATCACATATTAACACATGAGCCTACCTTTTTGCATCTCCATACTGGGTACTAAATGTGATAGATGATTTTACTGGTCGATAGGAAGCTGGTGGGCTAGAGCACTACTATGCAAGCTAGGGGCATTTTTTTAGGTTCCGGGCACAATATTTAAAATGTTGAGGGGCTAGTAGAATACTAGTCACTTTGGATCAAATTCAAGTCTAATATGCATCAAAGGGCTCTGCCTACAGGACCTAGCAGAGCCTTGCTGTGCACATGCACAGGAAATGAGGTTCCAACCCTCCTTTACTGCGGCGTCCTTACGCATGTGTACAAGGAAACCCGTGTGTGTGTGTGTGTGACTTTTGTCTTTTTTTTTTTTTTTTTCAGCCACACTAACTCTGTAACTATATAATCGTCTTAACTGAATAAAATGAATTGGTCAAAAATTGTAATATCACTTGTAAAATATTAGATGGATTAAAAAGTAGATAATTTTATATATGTTCCAATGCTGTACTCCAGAGCTCAGCTCTAAAGTCGGGGGTATCCCCCGGAAACGCGCCAGTTTGGCAGGGTTGCATTTTCACACTCAGTTTCCACACTGTGGCATCTTGTGTTTTTTTAAAGCGGAGCTCCACCCAAAAGGGGAAGTTTCTGCTTTAAGCCTTTGTCCCCCGCTCCCCATTAAGGATTGGCAACATTGGGGAACGGGTATCCGAATTTGACAGGTGCCCGCTCCCACTTCCACTGTGATTGCCTAGGCGATCGGAAGCTGACGTTGTCCTACCCCCCCCCCCCCCCCCGTAGTCTTCTGGGACACGTGACAGGTGCCCGCTCCCACTTCCACTGTGATTGCCTAGGCGATCGGAAGCTGACGTTGTCCTCCTACACCCCCTCCCTTGACGTGACATGTCCCAGAATTCTACGGGACCATTCACAAAGCGCAGCATCTCTCACACATGCGCAGTGGGCACCCAGCTGTGAAGCCGCAAGCTGTCACAGCCGGATGCCCACACTAAAGGTGCCGGCAAGAAAGGACACCGCTGGACCGAAGGACAGGTATGTGTCTGCATTTTAAAAGTCAGCAGCTACAGGTTTTGTAACTGCTGACTTTCTTTTTTTTTTTTTTTTTTTTTTTTTTCCAGCTGGAACTCTGCTTTAATGTCCTTTTCTCTAATACTTTTGTGAGTATTCACTTGGCATTTATTGAATTTTATACAAATGAATCGCTGGTAATGCACTAGGTGTTTGCGCCTTCCTGTTCTCTCTCTTTGTAGTTTCTACGGGATTCCCCTATATGAGGAGGGCTGCACTAGGCGTTCTCGGTGGAACTTATGGTCATCCATTTTTGGCCCCTTCTGGCAGTGGCTGCATTCTGAGCGCTGGGAGTGACTGTGTTGTTCTTCTAAGCAGTTCCTTGATTGATTTCACTTGTTGCTTAGCTTGGTGTCAACTAGGACTTGGTGTCAACTAGGGCCATTGGAATCCATTTTAAACACTGTCCATGTGTTTTTGATGTAGAATAAAAACACACTTTATCACATCTGGTGTGAATGAGCCCTTCGAGGCATGTTACTGAATATTTTCAGGCCACTCATGGTATTGAAACTGCTGCAGTGGTGGTAATAATCCAGACTGAAAGGCTACCATGTATGACTGAGGATTTGCTCTGTCAAGTGAACTCATGTACTTGGACCCCGATGATGACACTCCAAGCCAGCATTTACACTTGACCAGAGTGTATTCCTGCTGGTTTTTGAAGTGTGATAGAATTTGAAACCTCAGGCTAATTTAGGATTACACAAGTATTTTCTGCTGGAATGTTTTGAAATCTCTTGCCGTGAACTTGCCTAGTTCCCATTTAAAAACTAAAATACAATCCATTAAAGTGGTTGTAAAGGCTGAAAGGGTTTTTTTTTTTTTTTAAAACCTTCATCCACTCTATGCATGAAAGTAAAAACCTTCAGTGTACAGCTCCTCTGTCAGCCATCCCTAATACTTCCCTAAGCCTGATCCCAATCCAGCAATGTGCACGAGAGCAGTGGCTCTCCAAGGTCTTTCTCTCCTCATTGGCTGAGACACAGCAGCAGGAGCTGGAGCGGGGTTGGGTTTACTTTAAGACCCAAACGCTCGCTATTCCGGTATGTGTCATACATCCATCTTTATGGTGTAAACTTTATGCAGAGTAGTATGGTTTTGATAACAATTATACACACTGACCTCTTCCAGAATGGAGAACGATTATACACACTGACCTCTTCCAGAATAATGCAGGCCATAGACGGGTCGAAAATCGTCCGTTTAAAAAAAAAAAAAAAAATCGGTCGTTCGAACGGCCGACATTACCACCAATAGTAAAAAAAAATCGTCCGATTTTCTTCCCGTCTACGGCTCGCATTTAACCCCATAATTCTGTCCCTTGCAGAGAGCTCCGCTATTATATTTTACATGAAAAAGTCTTGCGGTTGCAAAATTGTATCCATTTGTATCCATTTCGGATACAGATGGTTTTATACGGATACAAATTGATACATTGTTGCAACCGCAAGACCTTTTTCATATAAAATATAATAGCGGACTGGAATCCTTCTTCTTCCTTCTTCTTCCTTCTGCTTCCTTCTTCTTCCTTCTTCTTCCTTCTTCCTTCTTCCTTCTTCCTTCTTCCTTCTTCCTTCTTCCTTCTTCCTTCTTCCTTCTTCCTTCTTCCTTCTTCCTTCTTCCTTCTTCTTCTTCTCCTCCCCCTCCTCCTCCCCCTTCCTTCTTTTTTTTTTTTATTGGTAAAACGATTGGCCGATTTTGCCCATCATTGCCAGGAAAATCGCAGCCGATCGTCAAAATTGGCCGCAAATTTTCCAACATGCCGATTAAAAAAAAGTGCAAAAAGCCTGAAAAATGGCCAACCAATTAACCCACTAATGGTGCAAAAATCATCCATTTTTTTTTTTTCGGACGAAAAATTGGCCGATTTTTCGGCCTGTCTATGGCCTGCATTAGACATACTGTACAGAATTGCTGCCTCCTTAATACACATTGATCACATTGCTGCTGTTCTGAATGAAGGTACAATGTGTGTGTTATGTACAACTGACATTACAGGGTTTTTCCGAAGGATCATAATCCTTAATCCTCAGATCTCCTTCGTAACCTTCGTACTGTGATAAGCTGTCACAGGGCCTGGGCCTGGATCACTGCCTGCCCTCTGTACACACATGGAGCTCTGCCAGTACCCTGGAACAAACTTCGATGACTGGGCATGCCAGAGCTGAATTTAGAATCCTGACAATTTACAAATGTTAACTCTTGGTCTTTCGTTTGACATTTTTATATTATTATTATATAGGATTTATATAGCGCCAACAGTTTGCTCAGCACTGTACATTACAATGGGAGACAATACAGCAACAATACAGTTCAATACAAGGGATAGGAGGGCCCTACTCCTTGGAGCTTACAATCTAGGAGGGAGGGGCTAATGGTACAAAAGGTAGTAATTGTGGGGGATGGACTGGTTGGAAGAGTAGAAGATTCCATTATTAGCTGAGGGCAGGATAGGCTTCCCTGAAGAGACAGGTTTTCAGAGATCTCCTAAAAGTGAGCAGAGTAGGCGATAGTCTGCTAAATTGGGGTAGAGAGTTCCAGAGGATGGGGGAAGCTCTGGAGAAGTCCTGGAGATGAGCATGGGAGGAGATAAGGGAGCTAGAGAGTAGGAGGTCTTGTGAGGAGCGGAGAGTATGGTCTTGGTGATATTTAGAGACAAGATTGGTGATGTAATTTGGGGCAGAGTTATAAATGGATTTATATGTTATTGTTAGTGTTTTGAATTTTATCCGTTGGGCATTGGAAAGCCAGTGGAGGGATTGGCAGAGAGGGACATTGATGTGTATATAACATGTCCCTAAACCCACAACAGTAAAACAGTCTGTATATGCAGTAAAGCATGCTTGTTCTACTCACTGTGGAACCTAAAGGGTTAATCCTCTGCATTGTGTAAAAAGGATGTTTGATCCTGTCTTCTCTGATCCTCCCCTTCTTCTACTATCCCCAATCCATCTGCTGATAGAACAGAGCCCTGGAGGCAAGCTGCACATGCTCAGTTTGGTGTGTATTGCTAGAGAGTTTTTTCTTTTTTTCTGGGAGGGTGTATGTGAACAGCACAGGGCCAATCGGCGCTGTCCAGACAGATGGTAAGGGGTCATACAGCCTCATAAGATAATCAGAGAATGCAAACTCCCTCCTACAAGATTAATCGGTGCTCTGCTGGACACTGATAGAAGACACAAGACTGCTATATACTGTTGATGAGAAAAGGTATTTAGCAGTTTATATTTACTAAAATAATTGCATTTCCATGTTTTTTTGTGTACTGTGGGAGACCAGATATAGTGAATGCAGAGTCCTGGGTTTAGTAACACTTTAAGGTATGTCTTATTATATTATTTTTGGAGGTTTTTCATAGGGCTGAGTCAAGTTTGACAAGATTGCACAAAGTAGAGAACTTTCTGCTACATCATTATATTGTAACTCTTTGTAGTTTTTTTTTTTTTTTTTTTTTTTTTTTTTCTTACACTTGCAATCGGGGAGTGGTAAAAATAGGTGGTTGAGCTTTCAATTTTACTAGCGCCCCCACCCCCCAACCCTTAAGCTTACGGGTTTGTACACGTACCCTGGTCATGATGCTTTACCTCTCCATAGAGAAACAATGATACCCGATGTTACATTCTTTGGGCAGTGCTGCCTTGAATGCAACCCGTGCAAGTGACTAGGGCTGTGCCGCAGCCAAGAGCCAATTGGTAGGCTTGCTCTTGTGACGCAGTATTCCCATTCAAAATCCCAATTTGACTGTCAGAATAAAAAAAAGCATTCAGGAGGCTGCAGTTCCACCTCCCCAATGGATGACACTCACTCCTTTGCTGTGCTCTGAAAAGCATTCCACTGCAGATTGCTTTTCAGAGATCACCACAAATTAGGCCTTCTATAGTTAGTCTGGGTGAAAAAAACAAGACATTAGTATTCTGTTATATATAGAATACCGGTATATAGCTGCAAACATTTAGGGCTTTTTCACACTGGTGGTATTACTTACTGACCTCTGAAAAGCAATTTGCTATGTGCAGTGGACCACTTCAGAGAGCTGAATAGCCATGGTTGGAAGGCGTTCAGGAGGTACTACGTGTGTGTGTTATATTGCAGGCCAAGCGTTTTGCTTGCAGTTATGGTGCGGTTCCATTTATCTCAATTGATAAGTTTGACTGGCAGACTTAAAGCTGAGTTCCACTTGAGGAAAAAAAAAAGTCAGCAGCTACAAAAACTGTAGCTGCTGACTTTTAAAATACAGCCACTTACCTGTCCCTGGGTCCAGCTGTGTCCTCACTACCGCTGGTTTCACCGGCCGTCTTCTCTCCCTGGCACCAGCATCTTCAGTGTGGGCACCTGGCTGTGACAGTTTGCAGCTTCACAGCTGAGTGTCTACTGCGCATGTGCGAGAAGCGCTGCGCTTTGTGAATGGCCTGTCACGTGTCCTAGAAGACTACAGGGAGGGAGGGGTGGAGGACACCTTCCACTTCTGATCGCCTAGGTGATTGCAGCAGAAGTGGGAGCAGGTACCTGTCAAATTTGGGTATCTGCTCCCCAAAGGTGCCAATCCTTAATGGGGAGCGGGAGACAAAGGCTTAAAGTGGAACTTCCCCTTTTGTGTGGAGCTACGCTTTAAAATTGCTTACTGCAGCCTCAGCTGCCTCAGTCACTGCATGTGTACAGCCTGTCGGGCTGTAATGTCAGAATTCTGATGGGTGGTAAAACCGCAGCTCAGCTACCTCTTTTTAGCATTCTCCTGGCCGACAATGCAAAAGAGCCCTTAAAAATCATTTTTAGGAGAACTTCACTGCTTAGCAAGATTATGGTAGTTTATCAAATGCAATAGTACCTCTGAAGGTTGTGAAATGCGAAGTACATAGTTATGCCATGGATAAACGTGTGCAATACATTGCATGTACCCGAATCACAAACGTTACATGACATGGCTGCCATTTTAGGTAGAAAGAAGCAAGTCCATTCCCTTACTACATATTTGGGTGAATTAATATATATATTCTAATAATAATACTTTTTTCTGTACCACAGTTTACTAAGGGCAAATAGACTGTGTACTTTGCAATTGCAGGTGCAATTGCTCCAGCGTTTAGTAAATGAGGTAAAGCTTCACTTTGCAAAGAATATCCAATCACATGCAAGAAAAATAAATACATTTTGCTTGCACATGATTGGATGATATAAGTCGGCAGAGCTTCCCCTCATTTACTAATCTCCGAAACAATTGCACTTGCAAAGTGCACAGTCTATTTGCCTTTAATATATCAACACTGCTGTCACAAATCCCATTGTCTGCTTAACCTCCATAGCAGCTGACGGTTCAGAATTGGCTTGCCACGAGTCTGCTTGTTTCCAGAATGTTCTCAAGTATGAGCCAACAGAATCATGTGCTGGTGATAGAGGACGCAGAAAATATGACCGGTAAAAGAATCAATAGCAGTCCTACATATAATATACTTTGGTTACATGACATCAGACTGAGGTGCATTGCTGGCCTTTAGCATAGACTGTTTTCAACAAGCCCAGGCATGCTGTATAATGTCACAAGGTTTTCCCAGGACAAGCGTCCTCTGCTTTATTTGGTCTCCACAACACACACATTTTTTTTTGTAACCTCTGCTCAGTTGTGTCAGCATATCGCATATTGCAGTCACTGAATGTTTTACCTCCTGCGTGGAGGAGTTACAAGCCACAAGACTGCAGGACAGGCGGAATACAGGAAAATCACCAGAACTCGCCCTCATATGATAAGGGAGTGGAAAACAATTGTGAAGGAAAGATGAATGTTGTTTTTTATTAGGCCCCATGTACACAGCACACTTCTGAACGATGGAAACTGGCTGCTGGAAAACATAGGTTAAAAACTGTCTGTTTAGCCACGTTTGCATAACACGGTTATGTGCATTTGCGTTTAGAAGCATCTTTTAAAGATAAGCACACTAGAACCTCCCAAATGCCCAGAATGCACTGAAAAGTGGTAAATTATTAACTATTTCAGACTGTTTCAGAGAAATACAGAGAGTAGAAGCAGAGACAGCAGTATGCGTTGAGATTAGCTTAGGTGTGAGTTGCTCATTAACATTTCTTTTGTTTCCAAGGGTGGGAAAGGTGTCTGGTGGAGTGAGTCATTAAGGCTACCTGCCAGGGGGTCTTCCTGAGGAATTTGAGGTGTGAATGTCCATTAACATATATTTTGTTTCTAAGGGTGGGAGAGATCTGAGGTGTGATTTGGTCATTACAATGTGTGACAAGCTTGGTAGGAACATCCTGTGTTCAGTGTTTTGTCTATCTGAGTACCTTGAAAACCCTTTGCATGCATTTTTCATGATGGGAAAAGGCTCTGGACAGTATCAGGAACTGGAAGAGTTAAAAAAAATTTTCAGACGCAAACGATTATAAACGCAATTTGCCGCATTTTAGCCACATTTACAAGATTTTTGCATTTGAAACACTGATAAAATCGACTGCTGAACGCAAGTTTACTTTTTTGAGTCTTTCTGAATAACTACAGGCAACAACTGAGGTGCAACTGCTCCTGGGCCTTGAAGTAATAGTGCCTCTTATACCTCCATTTTACAGCTGTGTGCGCACATTACCTTCTGTTACAACTAAAGCAGTGTTTACCTTTCCATCTTCTCCATTTGTTTATCTGCCGTTTTTTAACATATTTTTCTTAGGCTTTTTATACACATTCCCCTTAGGCCCCTTTCACCTGGCGTCATCTGTTCAGTCACGGTTTTGATAAGGAAAATGGATTGTTTCCATCGGTTAACCTCTTCTCGCTGGCCATACGCAGCCTCTCTTTGGCTGGGCTTTAACATCGAGAGGCCGCTTATACACTATATTGCCAAAAGTATTGGGACGCCTGCCTTTACACGCACATGAACTTTAATGGCATCCAAGTCTTAGTCCGTAGGGCTCAATATTGAGATGGTGCACCCCTTGCAGCTAGAATAGCTTCAACTCTTCTGAGAAGGGTGTCCACAAGGTTTAGGAGTGTGCCTATGAGAATGTTGGACCATTCTTCCAGAAGCGCATTTGTGAGGTCAGGCACTGATGTCGAACGTTAAGGCCTGGCTCTGTCTCCACTCTAATTCACCCCAAAGGTGTTCTATCGGGTTGAGGTCAGGACTGTGCAGGCCAATCAAGTTCCTCCACTCCAAACTTACTCATTCATGTCTTTATGGACCTTGCTTTGTGTACTGGTGCGTAGTCCTGTTGGAACAGGAAGGGGCCATCTTCAAACTGTTCCTACAGGGTTGGGAGCATGAAATTGTCCAAAATGTCTTGATATGCTGACTCCTTAAGAGTTCTCTTCACTGAAACTAAGGGGCCAAGCCCAACCCCTGAAAAACAACCCCACACCATAATCCCCCCTCCACCAAACTTTACACTTGACACAATGCAGTCAGACAAGTACCGTTCTCCTGGCAACTGCCAAACTCAGACACATCCATTGGGTTGCCAGACACAGAAGCATGATTGGTCACTCCAGAGAACACGTCTCCACTGATCTAGAGTCCAGTGGCGGTGTGTTTTACACCACTGCATCCAACACTTTGCATTGCGCTTGGTGATGTAAGGCTTGGATACAGCTACTCGACCATGGAAACCCATTCCATGAAGCTCTCTAAGCACTGTTGTGCTAATCTGAAGGCCACATGAAGTTCGGAGGTCTTTAGCGATTGACTCTGCAGACAGTTGGCGACTTCTGCGCGCTGTGCGCTTCAGCATGCTCTGACCCCGCTCTGTCATTTTACGTGACCTTCCACTTCATGGCTGAGTTGCTGTTTCCAGTTGCTTCCACTTTGTTATAATACAACTAACAGTTGACCGTGGAATATTTAGCTGCAAGGAAATTTCACAGATGGGCTTATTGAACAGGTGGCAACCTATGAAGGTACCACTCTTGAATTCACTGAGCTCCTGCGAGTGACCCATTCTTTCACAAATGTTTGTAGAAGCAGTGTGCATGTCTATGTGCTTGAATTTATACACTTGAGGTGGTGATTGGAACGTGGTGGTGATTGGAACACCTGAATCTGATGATTTGGAAGGGTGTCCCAGTACTTTTGGTAATATAGTGTATGTATCCGTAAGGACATTGCCAATACTCAATCTGCCTCCCTCCCACCATTACCCCATCAACTCTCCCCTCCTCTGACCTCGCAACCGCCCTGCCCCTACCCCCCACACCTAACATCTCGCACACTATAACCTCCCCAACACCCCGCTCTTTCAGCGCTGCTACCACTGAGGAGGTCACTAAGGTCTTCTCAGAAGCCCGCCTCACCACTTACCCCCTTGGCCCTGTCCCCACACAACTCCTCCAGTCACCTTCCTCCTCCATCCTACGCTCCCTCACCCACATCTTCAATCTCTTCCTCTCTACTGGCGTATTCCCCTCCCCCCTAAAGCACGCGCACATCACCCCCATACTCAAAAAACCCTCCCTGGACCCCACCGACCTGAACAACCTTAGACCCATCTCCCTGCTACCATTCACATCCAAGCTGCTTGAGCGCTTAGTCTACAATCGCCTAAGCTCCCACCTCACTGACAACAACCTCTTCGATCCTCTACAGCAGGGCTCCTCAAACTTTTTAAACAGGGGGCCAGTTCACTGTCCCTCAGACCGTTGGAGGGCCGGACTATAGTTTAAAAAAAAAAAAAAAAAAAAAACTTTGAACAAATGCGGACACAGTACAGGAGATGACTAGAGACTGCGGACATACAACGGCGGTGGGAATACTGGGCCGGTTGCTCCATAAGACGCACAGACATTTCCCCCCAAGTGTGTCTTATGGAGTGAAATAGTGCCCCATCATTGTCATCAGTAGGGGGAAGAATAGTGCCCCATCATTGGTGTCAGTGCGGGGAGGAATAGTGCCCCATCATTAGTGTCAGTGGGGGGAGGTATAGTGCCCCATTGTTGGTGTCAGTAGGGGAAGAGGATAGTGTCCCAACATTGGTGTCAGTAGGAGGAATAGTGTCCCATCATTGGTGTCAGTAGGGGAAGAGGATAGTGTCCCATCATTGGTGTCAGTGGGAGGAATAGTGTCCCATCATTGGTGTCAGTGGGAGGAATAGTGTCCCATCATTGGTGTCAGTGGGAGGAATAGTGTCCCATCATTGGTGTCAGTGGGAGGAATAGTGTCCCATCATTGGTGTCAGTGGGAGGAATAGTGTCCCATCATTGGTGTCAGTGGGAGGAATAGTGTCCCATCATTGGTGTCAGTGGGAGGAATAGTACCCCGTCTTTGGTGTCAGTGGGGGGGAATAGTGCCCCGTCAGTGGTGTCAGTGGGGGGGATAGTGTCCCAACGTTGGTGTCAGTGGGGGGTGGAATAGTGCTCCATCATTGGTGTCAGTGAGGGGGAGGAATAATGCCCCATCATTAGTATCCGTGACACCAATGATGGGGCACTGTTCCTCCCACTGACACCAATGACAACTTGCTGACCCCTGCTCCAGCATGGTGCTGCTGCAGCCAGCATACCTGGTTGCAGCAGCACCATCAACACGGCACACTTACCTGTCAGCTGTCCTTCACTCTGGCCTCTCCCTCACTCGATGTTCGCGGGGCCGCTCGGCTCCGCATTCTCGCAGGTGATTGGCCGCCTGTGTGCCTTTCCTGAGCTACAGTTCTGGCACCCAATCACCGGTGAGGAGGCGGAGCCGAGCGGCAGGAGCGAGGGAGTGGCCGGAGTGAATGAAGGAGCAGCGCTTCCTGGACTGGATCGTCGTGGGACTAGGACCGGAGCCAGATAAGCTACAGCAGCCACCTGCCCACCCCTGTACTTGGTGTCCCTTCCTCGCGGAAAATAGGCCCCTGCCGGTGGGCTGGATAGATGTCCTCGGTGGGCCGTAGTTTGAGGACCCCTGCTCTACAGTCTGGCTTCCATCCCCTACACTCCACCAAAACCGCCCTACTCAAAATCACTAACGACCTGCTAACTGCCAAAGCTAATGGCCACTACTCAGTCCTACTCCTCGACCTCTCCGCGGTCTTCGACACAGTTGATCACCCCCTCCTCCTTAATAAACTACACTCCCTTGGCATCAGAGACTCCGCTCTCTGCTGGCTTTCCTCCTATCTATCCCAATGCTCCTTCAGCATTACCTATAACGCTACCACCTCCTCCTCTCTGTTGGGGTCCCCCAAGGCTCTGTCCTCGGGCCCCTTCTTTTCTCCATCTACACCTCCTCCTTCGGCAAACCAACACACTCCCACGGCTTCAACTATCACCTCTACGCCGATGACACACAAATTTACCTCTCCACCCCTCACCTCACCCCTTCAGTCTCTGCCCGTATCACCCACCTACTGAACGACATATCAGACGGGATGTCGCTCCATTTCCTTAAAAATTGAACCTTTCCAAAACTGAGCTCCTAGTCCCCCCCCCCCCCCCCCCCGCCCCCCCCCATCATCTTCATCACGACCAACAACGCCACCATCAATCCCACCCCACAAGCCAAAGTCCTAGGTGTCACCCTGGACTCAAACCTTTCCTTCCAACCCCATGTCCAATCGCTGGCCAATTCATGTAGGCTCCACCTCCGCAACATCTCCAAGATACGTGCGTTCCTAAACCCAGACACTAATAAACAACTCGTTCTCTCCCTTATTATCTCACACCTGGACTACTGCAATTCCCTTCTCACCGACCTACCCCAACACAGGCTATCCCCGCTTCAGTCTATCCTGAAATCAGCGGCCAGACTCCTCTACCTTACCAACCGCTCTACTTCTGCCACCCCCCTCTGTCATTCCCTCCACTGGCTTCCGATTGCCCAACGCATTAAATTCAAACTACTAACATTTAGATAAAATAAATAGAACCAGCGCCACGGAAAATATATATAAATCAATAAGCTGCAAAACCTAACCTATAAAAGTGTATAGGGTGTACCAAATATATAACAAAAAGGTTGTGCTAAAATGTATACAATATATGTATCAAACCAATAATAATCAGTGAGAAAAAATAGAAAATGCAACAAATATAAAGTCCAAAATTATAAAGTTCAAATAATCAATGGTGTCCAATATTATCACCAAGTGAATCCACCACCAAAATTGGTTAAATAAAACTCACCAGAGCAATATGCTGATATGATAAACCAGCATAAAGCGCTTTTTGCTCTGGGAGTGATGATCAGTAGATGACAGCAACAAAAGGAATATTGAAGGATGAGCTCCAAGGAGTAATAATCTGCAGAACTGAAGATCCACTTAAAAGATGCCAAATATCCTCAACAGAAGATGCTCAGACAGCCACTCGGAAGAGAAAAGGACAAACTCATGGTGCAGTATGTAGTAAAAGCATTGTTTCTTTAATAAACAAAACTCACAAACAGGGGCGGACTGACCATTTGGAAACTCTGGCACTGCCCGAAGGCCCGGGGTCAGTAGGGGGCCCCATGAGATGCCCCTGGTACCTTTTTTTTCATAGGCTTTTTTTGAGTTTGGGCAAGGACACAGGGGCCCCATGATCCCCAATTGCCCGGGGGCCCCATGAGTTGTCAGTCCGCCCCTGCTTACAAACATGGTGTCCAAATTGACACCAGTATAGACAGCATGTGTTCAAATAAATCAAACAAGCCCAGCTAAGCTTGCACATGCGCCGTGCAAGCGGACCAGTAGCGTGCTGATGTCACATCCAAAGGCTCCGCCCTACGCATTTCATCATTGACGTCCTCATGGAGCGGATTCATCTCTTTTCTGTTTTTCTCACTGATTATTATTGGTTTGATACATATATTGTATACATTTTAGCGCAACCTGTTTTTTATATATAAACTACTAACATTGACATACAATGCCATTCATAACGCTGCCCCAAACTACCTCACCGACCTGATACCCAAATACCACCCAACCCGTACTCTTCGCTCCTCACAAGACCTCCTACTTTCTAGCTCCCTGGTCTCCTCCTCCCACACCCGACTGCAGGACTTCTCCAGGACTTCCCCCATCCTCTGGAACTCTCTACCCAATCCAACAGACTGTCACCTACCCTCTTCACCTTCAGGCGCACCCTGAAAACCCATCTCTTCAGGGAAGCCTACCCCACCCTCACCTAACAGCCGATCTCATCCTACCACTCCGCCCCCCACAGCCACTTCCTCCTGTACCACTATCCCCTCCCTCCTAGATTGTAAGCTTGAAAGAGCAGGGCCCTTGACCCCCTCGTGTTTTGTTTTGTTACTGTATTGTCTCATGTTCTGTCCCCCACTATAATGTACAGCGCTGAGCAAACCTTTTGGCACTATATAAATACTGTATAATAATAATAATGTATTGCTACATATGCATAAGTATTGTTACATATGCATCTTTGTTCTCCACTCCTCCCTAATGTGATTTTATATATATATATATATATTTTTTTCTTTTTAGGGGAAGCTGGTGCAAACATTATTGAGGTCTCTAAGGAAGCCAGAAAACGGTTTCTGGGACCTCTGCATCCATCATTTAATCTGGTGAAGATAATTCGGAACTGCCTGTACAAGACGCTACCGGATGATGCACATGAAAATTCTACTGGGCGGCTGGGAATATCCCTGACCCGTGTGTCCGATGGAGAGAATGTGCTTCTAACACAGTTCAACACCAAGGAAGAGCTTATACAGGTAACTTTATATCTGCGAAGATGGATGTATACTGTATACAGAGATGGATGAATGTAAATAGATAATTAAGGTAAACCTATTGAGGTAACAGACTAGAGGCGCAGTTGTCAAGTTCTGGGAGGGCGTCATATGACGTCCTCTCAGAACGCGTCCTCCCGCATGACCCCAGCAGCACGCACCCAGCGATCTCTGTGATCGCTGTGTCCTATGGACACAGCTGATCACGTGGTGAGGTAAAAGGCTAATCACAGCGGCCTTTTACCATGTGAACAGCAGTGTCCAATGACATAGCAGATCAGCGAGTAAATACAGTTGCCGGTTATCGCTGCTGTGACAGTGTGAGGAAGGTACTGCTAATAGTCGTCAGCTGTCACAGAGCAGATTGGCACTGATGACCAGTGCCACCAGTCAGTGCCGTCAGTCAGTGCCCATCATTGCTTCATATCAGTGCAACATCGTCAGTACCTCCTCATCAATGCCCACAAGTGCCACCTCATCAGTGCCACCTCATCAGTGCCGCTTAACAGTGCCCATCAGTGCAGCCTCATCAACTCACATCAGTGAAGAAGAAGAATTACCAGTTTGCAAAATTATATAATCGAAACAAAGAAAAACTTCTTTTTTTTTTTTTGCTCTTTTTGTTTATAGTGCGAAAAATAAAACACCCCGTGGCGATTTAAATACCACAAAAATAAAACTCTATTTGTGTGAAAAAAAATAATAAAAATTTCATATGGGTACAGTGTTGCATGGCTGTGCAATTGTCATTCAAAGTGCGACATCGCTGAAAGCTGAAAATTGGCCTGGGCACGAAGAGGGTAAAAGTGCCCTGTAGGCAAGTGGTTAAATAGTGGATATGTATGAATTATTTTTGAAGAATAAGGATATTAAGTGTCACTTTAGATCTGAGTCCCGGCATACTAGGATAGTAAGAAGGGCACAACTCCTAGTAGGATGCAAGGAGAAGGGAATTAACCTGTGTTCTGACTTGGGGTTCTTTCTGCATCCTCGCCATACCTAGGTTTGGGAGGACACTGGGGGGGGGGGACTAGGAGAAGACTAAACAGGCATGTTCAGTCTCTTTGTAGTGCCTGTTCTTACCATGCTGTCTTGGCTCATTTAGTTTTTGTTTGTATTTCCTTCAATTAAGTTTGTTTTACAATGAAAAACAAACAATGAGAGGACATGAACATATGCATAAAGCTCATTAGGTTTAACGTAAAACAGGTTTTCTTTAGATTGAAGTGCGTGCATTCTAGCTAATGTGTACTGTTGCCTACAAAAAATCTAGATGGTGTTAAAGCTGTAGTCTATAGTGAATTCCTGCCCTTATTGTGGACAATAATCTGGTGGTATACAGCTTTTAGAAAATTCAGACAAAATGTTTAGTGGCTGAGATGGAATTATTTATGTGATTCTTAACCGTTTTTCATTGCTGGCAAACAATGGTGATCCCAGGACTGCAGGCTGGCAGATTCAAGCATAATTGTGTATGTAGGTCAGGGTTAAAAAAACATCCTTTTAGCCTTCAGATCTGTTCCCAGTAAACAACTGACTTGGCTCAGCTATAGGAAAGCTCAAACCAGTTTTGTGATTGGGTAGCTATAGACAGTAGTGAAATAGCAGCTACACTTGGGGAGAATCTTAGCCCATTATACTGTAGCAATGTGTGGCACCCAGAGTTTTGTAACACAATACTCTTCTCTTTCAGGCCTGTGTATGCAGTACATTTATTCCTGTATATTGTGGACTCATCCCTCCATGCCTACAAGGAGTAGTAAGTAAACTTTGCATCTTTGTATTAGGCAGTATTGCTTCATGTATCTTCTGTTTATTGGAAAATATCACCTATCAATATGACTGCTAAAAGCCACATAATCACTGACATTTCTGCATGACTGCAGATGATGCTAAAAGCCACATAATCACTGACATTTCTGCATGACTGCAGATGATGATTGTAGTCTGAGTGACATGCACTTATACCTGCATTTTTTTTTTCTGACTGCTTGGATCTATGATGAAATGGAATTTGACAAGTGAGTTCAGTGTTGTCAGTCTTAATTATTGTCACCTGAAAAGAGGCAGCTTTTTTGTATCACACAGCTTTAAAAACAAACCATATGGTACAATGTCCCACTATGTACAGTTATGTTCAAAATAATAGCAGTGTGTTGAAAAAAGTGAATAAAGCTCAAAATCCTTCTAATAGCTTTTATTTTCATACACACAAATGCATTGGGAACACTACACATTCTATTCCAAATCAAAACATGAAGAAAAATAGATCAAATTTTGTGTTGTTCCTCTAAAAAAAAAAATTGAAGAAAAGTGAATATTAGACTGTTCAAAAAAATAGCAGTGTTTGTATTCTTCTTTACAAACTCAAACATTCACTATATAAACTGAAAAATGTTTGAAGATTTTGCTTTCCTTTGAATCACTTAATTAATATTTAGTTGTATAAGCACTGTTTCTGAGAACTGCTGTACATCTGTGTTGCATGGAGTCAACCAACTTCTGGCACCTGTGAACAGGTATTCCAGCCCAGGATGATTGGACTACATTCCACAGTTCTTTCTCTATTTCTTGGTTTTGCCTCAGAAACTGCATTTTTGATGTCACCCCACAAGTTTTCTATTGGATTAAGATCCGGGGATTGGGCTGGCCACTCCATAACGTCAATCTTGTTGGTCTGGAACCAAGATGTTGCACGTTTATTGGTGTGTTTGGGGTCGTTTCCTTGTTGGAACACCGATTTCAAGGACATTTCCTCTTCAGCATGACCTCTTCAAGTATTCTGATGTATTCAAACTGATCCATGATCCCTGGTATGTGATAAATAGGCCCAACACAGTAGTATGAGAAACATCCCCATATCATGATGCTTGAGCAACCATGCTTCACTGTCTTCACAGTGTACTGTGGCTTGAATTCAGTGTTTGGGGGTTGTCTGACAAACTGTCTCCGGCCACTAGACCCAAAAAGAGCAATCTTACTTTCATCAGTGCACAAAATGTTGCGCCATTTCTCTTTAGGCCAGTCAATGTGCTCTTTTGCAAATTGTAACCTCTTCAGCACGTCTTTTTTTTCAACATGGGATTTTGCGGGGGCTTCTTGCAGATAGCTTGGCTTCACATAGGAGTCTTCTAATTGTAACAGTACTCACAGGTAACTTTACACCTTCTTTGATCTTTCTGGAGCTGATTGTTGGCTGAGTCCTTGCCATTTTGGCTATTCGAATGGTAGTTTTTCGCTTTCTTCCACGTCTTTCAGGTTTTGGTTGCCATTTTAAAGCATTTGCGATAATTTTTAGCTGAGCAGCCTATCATTTCCTGCACTTCTTTATGTTTTCCCCTCTCCATTCGACTTTTTAATCAAGGTATTCTGTTCTTCTGAACAATGTCTGGAATGACCCATTTTCTTCAATTTCAGCGAGAAATGCACTGTAACCAGCATGTACAACATTTGCTGCCTTCCTTCCTTAAATAAGGGCTATAATTGCCACCTGTTTTTTACAGAAAGAATGACCTCACTAATAAAACTCCACACTGCTATTATTTTGAACATGCCCCTTTCAATTAGTGATTCAATTACACAGAATCAGCAGCATGCATGTCATGACTGTTGGGTCTGTTGGATTTCTATTACTCTACTACACCTGCTAGTAAATTATTTGCCATGTAGAAATATCATTTCTACCAAAAACAGTGATTGATCAGGTTAGTGATGTCTGACTGCTATTACTTTGAACACAACTGTATATACTAGAAAAAACTGGAAATATTCCCCTGGGACTTTGATGCAAAAACCTCAATGAGTATGCAGAAAGTGTATAAATTGACAATATTTATTGTAAGACCTAGGCATAGTAAAAAGAATCAAAAGATTTGGAGTAGTAGATTGTACTACAATGATTCCTGTATCACATATAAAGCATACACAGTGTGCATCGAACCTGACAGTCTATAACACATCAAATGGGCAAGCAGCCCAACCAAACTTGTACAGTGATGTTGTTCAGACAAATCCAGCGCATTTCGGAACTTTCATTTCCTTCTCCAGGGTCTAAATATGTAATGTCTAGAAATATAAGAAAAGCATAAACAGTAAGGTAACATAGTATCATTTTGGAAGTATCTAAGGAAAAGCTGGTTGCTCAAACACTTACAAATTGCACCACATGAAGTGATAAGTAACAGGTATTGATGGAAAAATTGGATGAGGATATTGTCCCGCTGACACATCAGAGACGTCGCATAGCGCCATCCACCAACAAGTACCACCCAGCAGTAGCCAATGGGGGGGTACTAGCGAATATAATGGAGGCCACATATGGAAAGATCTAATATAAATTAATGGGCACATAAGAATGTATAGTACGTGTATAGCCCAATTGGCATAAGGGCTTAGTAAAAGTATGTATTGTAATATGTAGAGTTAGGTCCATATATATATTTGGACACTGGCACAATTTTATTTATTTTTTTCAGGTATTTACCAAAACATATTTAAGCTATAGTTCTATAATGGATATGGGCTGAAAATGCACACTCTCAAGTTTAATTTGAGGGTATGTACATCCAAATTGGAGGAAGGGTTTAGGAATTACAGCTCTTAAGAATAGCCACCCCCCTTTTTCAAGGGACCAAAAGTAATTGGACAATTGAATCAAAAGTTGTTTCATGGCCAGGTGTGGGCTACTCCTTTATTATTTCTACATCAATTAAACAGGTAAAAGGTCTGGAGTTGATTCTAAATGTGGTATTTGCATTTGGAATCTATTGCTGTGAACCTACATCATGCGTTGGAAGGAGCTGTCCATGCAAGTGAAACAGGCCATTGTAAGGCTTCAAAAACGAAACAAATCTATCAGAGAGATAGCGGCAACATAAGGAGTGGCCAAGGCAACAGTTTGGTACATTTTGAGGAAAGAAGAATGCACTGGTGAGCTCCGCAACATAAAAAGGCATGGACATCCATGGAAGACAACAGTGGTGGATGATTGCAGGATCCTCTCTATGGTAAAGAAAAACCCATTCACAACATCCAGACAAGTGAAGGACACTCTGCAGGAGGTGGGTGTATTATTGTTAAAGTCTACAATCAAGAGAAGACTTCACAAGAGCATATTCAGAGGGTTCACCACAAGGTGCCAACAATTCATAAGCCTGAAGAATAGAAAATCCAGATTAGACTTTGCCAAAAAACATCTAAAAAAAGCCAGACCAGTTCTGGAAAAGCATTCTTTGGACGGATGAAACTAAGATTAATCTGTACCAGAATGACAGGAAGAAAAAAGTGTGGAGAAGGCTTGGAACAGCTCATGATCCAAAGCACACAACGTCATCTGTAAACCATGGTGGTGGCAGTGTGATGGCATGGGCAAGCGTGGCACTGGGTCCTTGATCATGTGACAGAAGCAGCTGGATGAATTCTGCAGTGTATAGAGATATACTGTCAGTCCAGATTTAGCCAAATGCAGCAAAGTTGATTGGACAGCGCTTCACAGTACAGATGGACAATGATCCAAAACACACTGCAAAAGCAACCCAGGAGCTTTTGAAGGAAAAGACGTGTAATATTCTGCAATGGCCGAATCAATCACCTGTTCTCAACCCAATTGAGCATGCATTGCACTTGCTGAAGGCAAAAAACCAAAGGCAGAAAGACCCACAAAGAACAACTGAAGACAGCTGCAGTTAGAGCCTGGCAAAGCATCAGAAAGGAGGAAACCCAGTCTTTGGTAATGTCCATGGGTTCCAGACTTCAGGCAGTGAGTGCCAGTAAAGGATTCTCAACAAAAATGATTAAAAATGAACATTTTATTTATGATTATATTCAATAGTCCTATTACTTTTGGTCCCTTGAAAAAGGGGGGATGGCTACTTTTAAGAGCTGTAATTCCTAAACCCTTCCTCCAATTTGGATGTACATACCCTCAAATTAAACTTGAGAGTGTGCACTTTCACAGCCCATATCCGTTCTATAACTATAGCTTAAATATGTTTAGGTAAAAACCTAAAAGTGTGTGTGTGTGTGTGCCTAACTGTAGTTAAGAGAGTCCAGCCCAGATGGGAATAGTAAAAGATACGTATGTAAGCCGGTATACAAGCACACTAAACCAACCTTCTAAAAAAAGGGGCATAGACCGATATTATTTATTTACCACCAATAGTGCCTGTATATTTCACATGGAACCATCTCAAAGTTGTCCAAGAGGACTGCATGTGCCTGTGATCTAATATAAATAGTGATGTTCAAATGCTCCCGCACCAGTAAGCAACCATCCAGGTCTAACATCGCATCTGGTGGATAATTAAATAAGTAAGTCTAGTTTGTATCACACAGCAGCTGCTGTAGAGAAGGCCCATCTATGCTACTAATCCTTGGCTGAGATATTTTAGGCCTCATGCACAAAGGCCATTAAAAACGCCACTTTTTGGAGTGTTTTGGGTTTTTTTGTTTCTTTTTCCTTTGCCTCTAAACGCCCTTCATTGTTAGGGCTCATGTACACGGGGCGTTTGGAAAACTCTTCTGAATGATGGAAACTGATTGCTAGCAAAAGTAGGTTAAAAAAACGGACAGTTTAGCGGCATTTGCATACCGCGTTTATGTACGTTTGCGTTTAGAAGCATTTTAAAAACTTAACCTCAGGAGACCTTCCCAAATGCCCAGAACACACTGAAAAATAGTAAATAATTAACTATTTCAGACATTTTGAGAGAAATGGAGGGAGCAGAAGCAGAGAGAGCAATATGTGTTGAGATTAGCTGTCTTTTCTGGTTGAATTCACTATGGATCCCATCATGAGCATAATGCAGCATGTTCTACTATTTTTTTGCCTTTACATGAAACCTGAAACTGACTGCGCAGGTGTGCTAGCTTCATTTGAATACATGGAAAACTCTTTGCATGCATTTCTGATGATGAAAAAGGATCTGGACATATAATGTTTGTAACGCCGGTAAAATCTACTCCTGAATGCAAGTTTGATGCGTTAAAAAAAACGACTGTAAACTCAACTGCCTGTAAACGACTGTGTACATGGACACATAGGAAAACATTAGGGAGAGTTCAGGGGCTGCTGAAAAAACCACTGAACAGCTCCTGAACGTCCGTTTAGGAGCTACAGTGTACATGAGCCCTCAGCCTATCTATCCATGCACACATAGGCGTTTAGAGTCAGAAAAAACCAACAACCCACTCTCCACTCAGAGCGGCAGGGAGAACTGAAAGGTTAGTGGTGTGTGATCGCTCAGTTCTCAGCTTCGGAGCCTGCGGGGGACAGATGCAGCATCGAATCAACGCTGCATCCACCTGTATCGGTCTATATGCTATCCAACTGATCTTCCAAACAGGTCAATGATGCTTAGCAGCTTTGGAACGGTCCTTACATATCATGCGTTAGCATAATCCTGTCTGTTCTACAAATCATTTATGTTGAGGGAATTTATCACATTGCAGTAAAAGTGAACCCCAGCTGTGGATCAGTGAATGGCAAGGTCTCTTACCACCCACAGCTAGCTAGACAGCAGGGGCGGACAACCTATGGGGCCCCCGGGCAATAGGAGATCATGGGGCCCCTGTGTCCTTGCCCAAACTCAAAAAAGCCTATGAAAAAGGTACCAGAGGCATCTCATGGGGCCCCCTACTGACCCCGGGCCCTCGGGCAGTGCCCGAGTTTCCAAATGGTCAGTCCGCCCCTGCTAGACAGCTCATTCTCTGAGGTGTGACCGCAGAAGTTGAAGGTGTTCACCGCAGTTCTGTAGATGATGCCACAGCCTGCCCATTTAGATTTGGCTGAACTTTCTGACTGTCATTAAGGTATGTCTGAAGAAACCCATCCCCTGAGGTTCGCATTATTTACTGAGAGGAAATGTTCGGACCTCTTTAATGTTAAAAAATAGACTTAGGCAAGTGTTCACATTTACTATATGGTAGAAAAGTCCTTGTAAAATTCATACAAATCCCCACAGTGGCATACAGTGATTGTATTTATGCATTACTTTGGTATACATGCAGTATTCTTGGCCCTGTGTACTTGAAAATTAAATTTTTTTTTCCTGGATACTCTTATTAGAGGTACGTGGATGGAGGTATTTCTGATAATCTGCCTCAGTATGAACTGAAGAATACGATCACCGTCTCACCATTCTCAGGTGAAAGTGACATTTGTCCCCGCGATGGCTGCACCAACATTCATGAACTCAGAGTCACCAACACCAGCATACAGTTTAACCTCAGTAACCTGTACCGCCTGTCAAAAGCCCTCTTCCCTCCAGAGCCCCAGGTAAATAGGCACCTAATATCAATGTGTGGTTTGAGTGATTGGATGATAAATAGAAACAAACACACTGCCAGTGTTTGGCCAGATCAGGATTTATTCAACTGTCACAAGAAAGGATACTTTTTATCTTTCCTCATAGAAAGTAACAATCTGGGTCTGATGAAGTGTTTTTGCTTCACATGACATTCTGAATAAAATGTAAGTAGAACTAAAGGCAAAGCCTTTTTTTTATTTTGGGTAGAGTAAGCAAGGTGTTTTTTGTTTGTTTGTTTTTGTGTGGGATTTTTTGCCCATTAGGTAGATTTTCTTTCACATCCTGTTCCTTGGCCAAAGCCAGAAGTGAGAGGAAATCCCTCTAAAATTGGACAACTTCCCTTTATTACTATACTGGTGACAACCCAAAGTGTGGGTTTTTCATTTTCAGTACTTACACTTTTGGTAATAATGGTTAACGTGACACAGAGAGGGCGAATCTCGCCAACGGGCACAGACAGCAATAAAAATTGACAGCTGTTCTAATCCTTCTCCACTCTATCCAAAACTAAAAAAAAAAAGTTTTGACTTTAGTTACGCTTTTAACTATACACTTTAAAGTGTTACTAAACCCGCAACAGTAAAATCAGTCTGTATATGCAGAAAAGCATACTTGTTATATTCACTGTGGAACCTAAGGGGTTAATCCTCTGTATTGTGTAAAAAGGCTGTTTGATCCTGTCTTGTCTGCCCCTCCTCGTTGAAATGAGTACCTGAAACAAACTGATTCCGTAGTCACATGCACATGCTTAGTTTGTGTATTGCTAGAGAGGTTTTTTTTTTTTTTTTTTTTTTTTTTTTCTTGGGAGGGTGCATGTGATCAGCACAGGGCTATTCAGCACTGTCCAGACAGAGGGTCAGGGGTTTTGCATTCTCCTAGAGCAGAAAGAAAACTCAAGCTTTAACCAGCGCTTTGCTGAAGTCACAAGACTGCTGATCAGGAAAGGTATTTAGCCGTTTATATTTACTAAAATAATTGCGCTTCCATGTTCTGTGTACTGTGGGAGACCAGATATAGTGAATGCAGAGTCCTGGGTTTAGTAACACTTTAAGCCTGGGATCACATATGTGCGGTATATCGCATGTGATTAGCACAGAAACCGCACCGCATTTCTGATGTACAAATCACATGCGATTTCTGTGCGGTGTGATTGGAGCCATAAATTATGTATGGCTCTCTTTGCACCACACCAAAAACGCACAGGACCCTTTTTTGGTCCACACTAGAATCGGATCACATAGGTATTCACACGTTTCGAATAAACGGAGTGCGATTCTGATGCGGTGCGGAATTTGCACTGAAAATGCTGCAAATTCACTCTGCATCAGTGTGAACCAGGGCTTACTATATTTATCATATGGGGCACTTTATCGCCATCCAGTGATGTACAAAGAAAATTACAGTTTGTAAATACTATCCATACTGCATCCAGAAAATGGTCCAAGTAGCTAAAGGTTCATGAGGCCAATGTGACATCAATATTTTATATTCCACTTATTCATAATCTGCAAACACCTATAAAATATTACACTATATACAACATACAAAAAGCCTTGTTTACTAATGAAAAAATATTTAAATATTCTTTTAAATATATTACATATTTGTGAAGCCGAACCGTAATCATGGTTATAAATACTATATATAATATTTAACAGAGCCTGGCAGAAATGGTACTAAATGTATGTTCTGAAAACCAATTGTTAATGCAAGTCTTTCTGCCTTGTTACTAGCCATATTTTAATGACTTTGCTTCTACTGTAAAGTGAAGGCAAGCTAAATAACCAGCTGTCCTGAGAACTGGTTCTATCAGCTTACAAGTAAAGAGCTGTTAAGTTTCCAAGAGCGTAAGGTTCTTGTTTATGGGTATATAACCAAATTAGGTTAGACATATAATACAACAAAACAAGGCTGGTGTGTTAAATTGGATCATTATAATTGTAGTCTCATTAATAGGAATTAATATACATTAATGTTGTCCAGGTTTTTAATAAGGAGGGGATAGGACATTGTTTGCTTTTTCTACATGTTGGTGCTATTTTCAGTTAGCATATTTAGGAATATGGGCCTGGTTAAATTGCAGATATGAATTAGTAGAATTTTATTGCGACCGTATTTAAATAAATCAAATTTAATTTAATTTGAATAATAAAAATCAAATATTTGGTGTCTTCCCTCCATTTCATATGCTGAAAAGGTAGTTTTGTATGATGAGTAATTTTTGTGTCCATGTGCTGTCACTGTTCTCCATACATTGTATTGTATGCAGCCATTATTACCCCATGCCTTCTACTTCATTTCCACATACCGAATACAAACACACATAGTACACTACACTCTCTTGCCAAAAGTTCAGTGGCACAAACCCCGGTTAACCCATTTCTTCCATTTCCTTATTACAAAGCATACAGACATTATATACTATTACAGTCAGTACATACTTGCATGCAATATGCAGAGCACACATTGACTGATTGGCATCATAAAAAAAAAAATGCAACCTGTGCTGATAGTCACACAAAATGTATGGTAAGTTATCAATGTTTGTATACATCCCTTTTTATAGTGTGTGTAATATTTGTATTTCCATTGCCTTTTGTAGGTGCTCAAGGACATGTGTAAGCAGGGTTACAAGGATGCTTTGCACTTCTTAAAGCGGAATGGTATGTACACTTGTAATTCTGTGTTGCATTTATGTGTATTTATCAACTTGTATTTATTTAAAAAATGGAAATTATAGTTGAATTGTATCTAAAGCCAACATTCTTATTTAGATGGCATGGTGAGGGTAGACCCCCTTACCAGGTTTTTATTGCGTTCTGTCTCCCCACTTGGGACCCAGTCTTTTTGTCCTGGTGACCACTGCCACTAGGATTGAAAGTGAAGAAAACCTTCTAATGAAGACATTTGTTCTGGTGGCTGCTACCTCATTTTAAATAATTTCCTGCCATTTCCTGTTTCAACATAAGTAAAGGGAAATCTGATTATTGTGGCACAGATGGGGGAAAACTGACAGGGGTTTAACACAAGAATTTCAGGTATGGTAATTTTTTTTATAAACTTGCATTGGCTTATCTTGGACCAATGTAACTATGAATATACCATACTGCTATGTCGATTGCCCCTGTGACTGCTCCACCTGCACAGGGGAGTGTCCAAGATGGCCCATGTGACCTTTGGTTTAACTAGTAGTGAGCATATAAAAGAGGGAGCAGACATTTGGTCAGTTGGCTCTGAGGAAGAGGCAAGTCCTCGAAACGCGTCAGCCTTTTGGATGTCTAAACTCCCTATTGCAGACTGTTACTCAGCGCGGTGTTGACCCAGCTGTTCTTTTATAATGTGCCTTGACTATATTGTCGTTTGTGTACAACACCTACTTTATTTTTTATTAAACATTTTTTATGGTAATGCACTAGGCCTGTGTGCCCTCTCTTTGTTCTTTCCCCATTATGAATATACCATACCTGTGGGACCCCTTTGTTAGCTGAAAGCACTGCAGTAGGCATTCCAACTACAGTAATCGTCACTATCCTCTGGGTCCAGGGTCAGGCAACAGCCCTGCTGCATTGTGAACACAGGAGGTCAGCCACTCCACATGGGCGCCATTCAGAGAATGCTTTGCTTTTTCCAATAACTGCAGTCTCATACCTGGAATTTGTCTTTTTTACTTTTCCATGCTCTAAAAAAAAAAACAAACAAAAAAAAAAAACAACAAAGTTGGAGATTAAACACACTAAAATATGAATGAGTAGATTACAGCTTGAGTGATCCACATTTAATATTTAGGTTTAATAGTTAATTTGGAATTAGCCAGCTCACTTGAAGCGATTATACGCACGGTTCTGGTGTTCGGTAAAAAAAGATCCATGCTATTATCACAGTTTGCTGACTTTGAAAGACTTCTCCACACTAACACAAACACATTTAGGAGTATTGTAGGAGCCTTCAATCACCATTATTTGAGCAGATCTAGACATAACTGTACAAACAAATGGCAACCACCCCAACCTATAACTAGCCTTTGCAGCAAGGAGCACATAGGACAATACCCATCAAAAACAAATTCCCAGCTCACTTACCAGCTAGCCTGCAAAAAAACTCTAAGGGACCCTGTCTAACAGTTCCCATTAAAAACAAGGGGTTTAATCACACACATTTTGCAAATATATGCAAGCTGCAGTAGCCACATGAAGGCACCCCAGTGTACTGTGGTCCTAACTTTATAATTTGAGAGTCTTCCAAATTGAAACACATATAGCAGTAGATAGATTGAGGGCAGGTGTGCCTGGATGGAGCACACTGCTCTTTAAAGGTACAGAGATGCACAAGACACCCAGCAAGGGCACAATGGAAGCTGAAGGTATCCAGTACATCCCTGTACTCAATACAACCGACTGTACAAACAAATGGAAACCACCCCAACCTATAACTAGCCTTTGCAGATGAAAGGGCAACACAAATTATCAGCTAGCCTGCAACAAAACCTAATGGACCCTGTCCAACAGTTCACATTAAAAACAAGGGGTTTAGTCGCACACGTGTGTCCATTAGGTTTTGCTGCAGGTTAACTGGTAAGTAAGGCTCCATTCACACTTCTGCATTTCAAATCGCGGGTGGAATAGCCACGATTCTGCCCGCGATTTGAAAATGCGCTGTAAAAATGTGAAAACGTGCATTCGCGTGTTTAGGTGCCATTCAATTTAATGGCACCTGAAACCGTGGGGCGTTTTCCGCACAACAAGCATGCTGTGATTGCGGAAACAAAATTGCGGGATGCACGACGCCCAAAAAATATTTCCGGAGCCTTTTATGGGTGTTGGTCATCTCACAATTATGTTTGCGCTATTGCGGCACATTTGTCGTGCAGAAAAATGCGCCACAGTTGCTGCAAAAACGCCGCGTGTTTTCAGGAGCCAATGCAATGCTCAATTTCTTTCCTGCAATCACGGATGTTGATAAAGGAATTTCTCCCATGAAGCCATTGTGTTCTATGGCCGCCGGGAGAACACAGTGATTTTTTTTTTTTTTGCTACCGGCTATAACAGCCGCTAGCAATAGTCGCATGTAAATCCAGCAGGCTGGTTATACCCAAGTTGATCGATTCGATCAACTTTGGTACATTCAGCCTGCCCATAATGCTGAACCGGCCAAGATTCAGCCTTCTATGGCCAGCTTTATTCTCAAAGTGCATCCTCGCCAGCCTCTGAATTACAACACATTGGCAGGTGTTCGGTCAGGCTGCCTGGGCTTAGCGACCCACAACTGCACCAAATTCCAAAATGTGCAGAATGCTGCCAGGAAGGGAGGCAGAGGAATGGCTCCATGGTATACCCGAAGTATGAGTGTAACATGAAACATGGTACGAAAGATTGAATTGGCCAATAAACTACATTAAAGAGAAACTTGGTGATTTTTTTTTTTTTTTTATAATTTTTCCTTCTGGTGTTTTGCTTTATTGCTTGATGATGCGAGCTCAAGCTTTCCTGCAGAAGGGGCTTGAATATTTTTTTCATATAGTATCTGCATAAAAGTACACATATCAGAACATTTATTTAACAATTGTAAAAAGTTAAACTGGTTAGTAGTTTTTGCAAAAGAAAAAGATAATATATTTTCTCTTTTTTTTTTTTGTTACTTGTTTTTATGTTTTTATACAAACATTTTCATGTTTCTCCTATAATGAGATATAATTTTTTATATCTTAATTGTACAGTATATGACACAGGCAAAATATTCCCTTGATTATAGGTTTTTACCTTCAGGTGACTGGACACTGGCAAAGTGTTCATGCACATGCCTCCAGGGCTAATGTCCTAAGGTGATGGACCTCTTCTCCCTTGTGGAGAAATCATGCTGCTTAACTGGTTTATTATTTTATCTTTGGATTCTTCATTCAAGTCCTTACTGTCTTCGAATGCCACAGATGGAAGCAATACATCTGGATCCACCTTGGTAAAACCTTGGGAGCTGTACCTGGACCCCATACTATGGGCACGGCTTGTAATGTTACTTCTCGCACTGGATCCTGCAAGGGCCCTCACAGGGTACTTTACAGGTCCAGAACCATGGTCCATCCCTATGGAACCCAGTCCCTAAAGACCCCTTTAGGAGTATGTCCACCGTGACAGGCAAAGCTTGGACTTTATATATGGTCCAGCATCGTGGACAGGTCAGCATCAAAATGCATCTCCACCCATTACTGTGAAAGTTGAGAAAACTCAACCACTTAGAGCTTAGTCTCAAGTGGTCACCTGTCCTCCTCTCCACCTCTTTCAATCAGAGAACACTTGCTTTTTTTAAAAAAAAAATGCAAAGCATTCTGTGAGTGGTGCCCCTGCATCCAAGACGATCCTTTCTTCCTAAGGTGATATCAGGCTTTCACCTTAATGAAAACCTAGTTCTACCATACCTATGCTCTGCTTCAAAGCATCAAAAGGAAATCTCTCTGCATTATCTGGATGTCGTCAGGGCCATAGGACACTACCTCAAGGCAACAGCTTCAATAAGAAAATCTGATTTCCTATTTGTCCTGTTCTCAGGATACCTCGCAAGGGACCCCCTTCTTCCAAGTCTACCATCACTCAATGGTTAAGAACTCTGATCAACAGAGCTTACATTCCAAAGGACACATCTTCACTTTTACATGACCAGTCTACCAGATCAGTGGGAGTTTCCTGGGCTTTCCAGCACCAGGCCTCTGTAGTCCAGCTTTGTAAGGCCACCACCCGTTCCTCTGTTAATACCTGTTCAAAGTTTTACCAGGTGGACATTAAATTGTCTGCAGATGCAGCTTTCGGCCGCAAGGTTCTTACAGGGGCATCTTGAAGTTGGATCGGTTGACCCTTCTTGTTGTTGGGCTTGCTGACAACGTTCTGTTTGCCTAATTGTAGTCCATCCTTCTTATTTATTGCTTGGGGATGTCACCGGGTTTCTGAATACTTTGCCTGCATCCTGTACCTTCTCCCAGATACTGAATGGAATTTACAGGGAAGTCAAAATTCCTTGTTTTTTGTTGCCATTGTAAGTGCATAGTAATATTATACTGTATCTTATTTCAACAGGACTACTTAACCGACCACAGCCTATGGGGTATCTTGCCCTGCAACCTGCTGCCAGTCCACCCAATCAGAATGAGGAGAACAATGAGGTGAAGGAAGAATCTACAGAAAACTCTGTGGTGGAGGAGGCTGAGGCACATGTGTTTGAGCATCTCCCTCAGAGACTCAATCAAGGTAAGGATGACATTAAACTCCTTTACAATTTACCAAAAAGAGTCATAGATTTATACATTATTAATAGGTCACTTCTAGTGTGACAAATTATAAAATGGGAGGGGGTAGGTGCGGAAGAAAATAATCAGTAAAACTCAACATGACAGTACATAACTGCTATGCAAAACTGAAAAAAATGGTACCTATAAAGGGGACTGTTCACACTGTATGGTGACTGGTGTTTTTCTGCACTCAAAACTCCTGAAACTGCTGCTATTGTTTTCCTTTGTGCCGCATTCACACGCCAGTGCTGGCAAGATGTGCGATGTAGAAAACTGCAGACATGTTGCATTGTTCTACAGAGAATTTGGTAGGATCTGCAGGTCACTCCACCACGTTGCACTACTGTGCTTTACTACCCTTGTACACTCCCAAAAGAAATGTAAGTGCAATGCATTGAGTCAGTTCATTGCACTGCCTATCAAAACATACACCAGACTGCATGCTAAAACAGCAGCTAATGTGAAGTTCACACAGGGTTAAAAAAGGATGAGTGGATACATAAGATGACATTTTTAAAGGAGACTGAATTGGGGATTTGATTCCAACACCACTGGTTAAACAGTCCTTCCCACATGGGACTGGACACGAAGATGGCAATTCAGACTTACCGATCAAGTAATACTGTGATGCAGATGTTGCTTCTATATAGAGAACAAATTCTTTCTGTCTTTTCAGCACTACTGGAGGCCTGTACAGAGAAGCGCAGTGTATTCCTATCAATATCTAATCTGTTGCCTGTACGCTTGGCATCTGCATTGATGCTACCATACACTTTACCTCTGGAATCTGCAGTGTCGTTCACAGTCAGGTAATTATCAGACTGGAATTTTTACCATTTTTAATGCAAGTGTTGCCTTTTCTTACAGAAAAACACACATCTACAAAACAAGCTATGGTGATTGAGTTCGTTAATATAATTTCATTAACTAGAGCTCTATGCTTCACTTTTAGGGCTGTTCTAATTTCCACATTATTTTTGTGTATCTGTGGCAGCCACTATTCCTCTTGTGTGTAGCTGCAGGGATTGAAGTACTGTATCTCCATAGTTGGATACTGACACCTGCAGGAAGGAAGAAGAGCTGCAACAGAGTGGTGTCCCTATACTGGGAGGCAGAAATAAGACCAACATGCAGATCTATGAAGTACATTTTGGTGTGCCCAGCTAAATGTCCTCAGCAGAGATTTTGAAGCATTAAATATATCCCTGGAGACCTATATCCTTTTATAGCATTTACCAGAAATTCGTTTATGTATGGTAGGAACATGTATACTGCTTTGCTAAAGTGCACGTAAGAGCTCTAGCAACATAGCCCTAATTTCTTGTAATGTACATAAACCTTGTTTGGAATATGTAAAAGACTAGATCAATTATTTGGCACACAGTTCAGTGTGACCTCCCTTTTTTTTTTTTTTTTTTTTTTTTTTTTTCTTTTTCTTTTTCTTTTGGAAAATCAATCTGATTACGGCAAAGAGGATATTGTGTTACAATAATATTGGCACAATCCAACTGATGTATTGTTGCTGCTGGAAGAACTAGCACTGCACTATAGAATATTGAGCTGAAAGTTGATTGAACTTTGTTGGACAGCAGATAAAGAAACATTACATCAGGGTGTTGACTTTAATAATGTTCTAGGTTTTTCTTTTTTTATTTTAGACTTTTGGAATGGCTTCCTGATGTGCCCGAGGATATTCGGTGGATTAAAGATCAGACGCGCAAAGTATGTCGCTATATTCTTAGGAAAGCTAAGAAGAAGCTGGGCAGTCACATATCAGCCAGGTATACACATGTATATATTGTAATAGTTCCATGCTTGCATAAACAACCCCTAAACTGAGGTTTATTATCAGTGAGATAACAAAAAATAACAAAATGGAAAATATAAAGTGCCTTGCACTACAAAGACCCCTAGCTAAAAAAAAAAATGTGTGTGTGTTGTTTTGTTTTTTATTATATTGCAGGCCAAGCATTTGGCTTGCAGTTATGGTGCGGTTCCATTGATCTCAATGGATGAGTTTGACTGGCAGACTTAAAAGTGCTTGCTGCAGCCTTATTGTGTGTGTATATATACGGCCGTATGTGAGTTAACACGCGAGTTTAACAATGAAAAATAAATTAATGTGTTACTAAAATCAGCAATTTTATATATACATACTGGGCATAAAATCGTTATGAATCATAAAATAAACATATATATATATATATATATATATATATATATATATATATATATATATATATATATATCTCCCCCAATGCAATAATCATCACATATCCACATGGTGCATGATATCCTGATAGTCCATAGAGTTGTCCAAACCAAAATAGAAAAAAAAGATCCCTGATTTTTCCATACTTATTCTCAGAGTGGAGACAAATTATACAATTCACCAAAGTGTCATCCTCAGAAATTCAGTCACTGGATTATGTGGACCCATTTGTGAAAACGTAGGGTCGGAAAGTGCTTGAGCTAATGATAATGGCAACCCACACTGCTTTATATATCCATGTACTTGTCCAGCATGCCACATAGGCATTCCATCCCAGAGGAGATCTGAAAAAGGAGATTTTCATAGTGTAAAACTGTATGAACATTTATTTTTAGATGAACAAGTAAAACCAATAATCCATTTCAGTACTTGGGCTGCTTTCACACTGATTCGCCTCAAAAACGCTTGAAAAATGACTAGCGTTTTTTGAGGCATTTTTCAAGCGGAACATCCTGGACATGTGACTTACTTTTGTAGCTCAAATTGGGCAGATTTGCACATTTGAATTCACTAAAAAAAACGCTACTAAAATACTACATGAGTTATTTTATCAAGTCATGCAGTATTTTAGTAGTGAAAAGCATGTGTTCATGTTTCAGCTGTCAGCGGGCTCCCCACTGACAGCTGATTGTAAAAGAAAGAATTGCTGGCAATTAAAAAATAAGACGGCGTGGGGTCCCCCCCAAAATATCCATACCAGACCCTTATCTGAGCCCGGCAAGTCAGGAAAGGGGGGGGAGACGAGCGAGCAACCCCCCCGAACCATACCGGGCCACATGCCCTCAATATGGGGGGGGGGGGTACTTTGGGGTGGAGGAGGCTATACCCCCCCCAAAGCATCATGGGGACAAGGGCCTCCTCCCCACATTCCTGGGCTGTGGTTGTAGGGGTCTGCGGGCGAGGGGGGACTTATCGGAATCTGGAGTCCCCCAAAGGGGGCCCCCAGATACCCCCCCCCGTGCATGTGTATCGAGTACATGGTACCGCTTCCCATTCACAAAAAAAGTGTAGTGTGAAAAAAGACAGTCTTTGACAAGTCCTTTTATTAAAAGAAGGAAAACAAAAATGTCCCCCAGAAGTAGATCCAACGTTAACCACGATGCCCGCTGCCGACGACCGGAAAAAAGAAAAAAAAAAAAGAAGGCTCCACTGACTTGACAGTTCTTAAATATGTAAAGAGCGAGGCCATCATGTATGTGAGCCCGCCCCTGTATGACATAATTGACCCAGCATGCCCCAATCGATGATGTTGCACGGGGGCAGGGTCACGCGGGTGATGTTACCAGGTGGCAGCGAGCCTTACATATTTAAGAACTGTCAAGCCAGCAGAGAAGTCAGACGGTTAGGAGCCAGCGTTCGGAGCGGAGCCTTTTTTTTTTTTTTTTTTTTTTAACCTGGCAGTGGCGGGCATCGTGATTGACGTTGTATCTACTTTGGGGACATTCTTTTATTTTCCTTCTTTTAATAAATGACTTGTCAAAGACTGTCTCCTGTCTTTTTTCACACTAGTTTTTTGGGTGGGTTTTTCGTGAATGGGTAGCGGTACCATGTACCCCATACTATTTCACATGGGGGGGGGATTTGGGGGCCCCCTTGCTAAAGGGGGGCTTCCAGATTCCAATAAACCCCCCCTGCCCGCAGACCCCCTCAACCACAGCTCAGGGTTGTGGGGAAGAGGCCCTTGTCCCCGTGGCCCAGGCTGCATGCTCAAATAAGAGTATGGTATGTATTTTGGGAGGGACCCCATGCAGTTTTTTAATTGCTGGCAATTCTTTCTTTTACATTCAGCTGTCAGTGGGAACCCTGACAGACCTTCGCACATGTGCAGTGCGTTTTGTGGATTGGTTTTAAACGTTTTTGGAGTGTTTTTGAGGCAGTTACCGTTCATTTCAATAGGAAGAGGCATTTTTTTAGCTCCCCAAACATGTCTCAAAGCTGCTGCAAGCAGGAGTTTACACTGCACCGCAAATGTCTCCGTGTGAAAACATACATAGATATTATTATTATTATACAGTATTTTATATAGTGCCAAAGGTTTTCTCAGCGCTGTACATTATAATGGGAGACAGTACATGAAACAGTACAGTAACAATGCAATGCGATACATGAGGGGTTCGAGGGCCCTGCTCCTTGGAGCTTACAATCTTGGAGATATATTCACATACACAGGGAAGCAGTTTTCTTGAGCTTTTCAGGCTTTTTTTTTTTAACGCAAAAATGCTTCAAAAACTCCTCCGTGTGAAAGCAGCCTTAAAGTGATTGTAAAGGCTGAAGTTTTTTTGCCTTAATACGTCTCTGTCCCTCCTCAATGGACAAATTGATCGTAGCAGTAGCCAATGGCTCCTGCTGCTGTCAGTCAAACTCTGCGACAAAGGAGAAGGGCAACTGTACAGTGGGGATCGAAAGTTTGGGCACCCCCGCTAAAAATTTGTATTAATGTGCATAAAGAAGCCAAGGAAAGATGGAAAAATCTCCAAAAGGCATCAAATTACAGATTAGACATTCTTATAATATGTCAACAAATGTTAGATTTTATTTCCATCATTTACACTTTCAAAATAACAGAAAACAAAAAAATGGCGTCTGCAAAAGTTTGGGCACCCTGCAGAGTTAATATCTTGTACTGCCCCCTTTGACAAGTATCACAGCTTGTAAACGCTTTTTGTAGCCAGCCAAGAGTCTTTCAATTCTTGTTTGAGGTATCTTTGCCCATTCTTCCTTACAAAAGTCTTCCAGTTCTTTGAGATTTCTGGGCTGTCTGTCACGCACTGCTCTTTTAAGGTCTATCCATAGATTTTCAATTATGTTGAGGTCAGGAGATTGTGAAGGCCATGGCAAAACCTTCAGTTTACGCCTCTTGATGTAATCCCCCGTGGATTTTGAGGTGTGTTTAGGATCATTATCCATTTGTAGAAGCCATCCTCTCTTTAACTTCAGCTTTTTCACAGATGGCATCAAGTTACCATCCAAAATTTGCTGAAATTTTATTGAATCCATTTTTCCTTCTACTCGTGAGATGTTCCCTGTGCCACTGGCTGCAACACAACCCCAAAGCATGATTGATCCAACCCCATGCTTAACAGTTGGACAGAGGTTCTTTTCATTAAATTCTGTGCCCCTTCTTCTCCAAACATACCTTTGCTCATTCCGGCCAAAAAGTTCAATTTTAACCTCATCGGTCCACAGAACTTGTTTCCAAAATGCATCAGGCTTGTCTATATGTTCATTTGCAAAGTTCAAACGATGATTTTTGTGGTGAGGACGTAGAAGAGGTTTTCTTCTGATGACTCTTCCATGAAGACCATATTTGTACAAGTATCTCTTTATAGTGGAATAGTGTACCACAACTCCAGTGTCTGCCAGATCTTTCTGGAGGGATCGTGCAGTCAAACGGGGGTTTTGAATTGTTTTTCTCACAATCCTGCAAGCTGTTCTGTCTGATATTTTTCTTGGTCTTCCAGATCTTGCTTTAACTTCCACTGTTCCCGATGACTGCCATTTCTTAATTACATTCCGAACAGAGGATATTGACATCTGAAAACGCTTTGCTATCTTCTTATAGCCTTCTCCAGCTTTGTGAGCGTCAACTATTTTCAGTTTCAGTTTTCTAGACAACTGCTTAGAAGAACCCATGGTGCTGATTGTTGGGGCAAGGTCAGATGAGTCTGGGCATTTAAAACCTTTGAGATTTACATCACCTGGTCTTCCCAGATGATGATTGAAAACAATCCATGACACTGGCAGGTCTCAGCTTTGCAAAGGGGGCAGTGCATGCTATAAATTCTGCAGGGTGCCCAAACTTTTGCAGATGCCATTTTTTTGTTTTCGGTTATTTTGAAAGTGTAAATGATGGAAATAAAATCTAACTTTTGTTGACATATTATAAGAATGTCTAATCTGTAATTTGATGCCTTTTGGAGATTTTTCCATCTTTCCTTGGCTTCTTTATGCACATTAATACAAATTTTTAGCTGGGGTGCCCAAACTTTCGATCCCCACTGTAGCTGCTGACTTTTAAAATACAGACACTTGCCTGTCTCTCGGTCCAGCTGTGTCCTCACCATGGCTGGTTTCATCGGCCGTCTTCTCTCCCTCACGCCGGCATCTTCAGTGTGGGCACCCGGCTGTGACAGCTTGTGGCTTCACAGCCTGGTGCCCACTGCGCATTGCGCTTTGTAAATGGCCCCATAGTCTTCTGGCACCTGTCACGTGTCCCAGAAGACTACGGGGGGGGGAGGACGACGTCCGCTTCCAATCGCCTAGGCGATCACAGCAGAAGTGGGAGCGGGTATCTTGTCAAATTTGGATACCTGCTCCCCAAAGGTGCCAATCTTTAATGGGGAGCGGGGGACAAAGGCTTAAAGCGGAACTTGCCCTTTTGGGTGGAGGTCCGCTTTAACTACTCCCTTCTCCCATCTGGATGTTCTCATTATTACAAACTTTTGGATGTTTCATATTATAGACAGCAGGTGTCGCTCTAAGCCTGACATCTTACAACACTGAATACACTGACTAATTTTATTACACACAATGCATAAAACGATGATGTGATTGTACTGTGTGTGTGTGTGTGTGTGTTTGTAAAGCGCAGCATAAATTGACAGCGCTATAGAAGTACTTGTAATAAAATAAAGCAATAATGTAAAATAGATATAGAATAAAATATACTGCATACCCAGTTCATGATCGTACATGACAGTGGTTGCTTGAATGTTAGGGTTACAAGGAGAGTTAGTGTTAGGTTATAGAAACTGTTGTGGGGGGGGGGCGCATGTGATCTCTAGAGGGACCTGATGTTCATGAATAACTATATCATAATCTGTTATTTAGGATGACATCCCCTATGTGTATAACATAAGACTATCTTTTACATGAAATACTAGTAGGAGAAACACACATTTGCATTGTACAAGGTGCAGGAATAAACCAGGAACCAAGTTCTCAAACGTTCTCAGCTTTATCCTCCTGATATTAGTCTCACTTAGGAGGGATGTTATTTCAGTGATATTATAAGCCCATAAACCCAGGTTTCATGTGGCAGGGAAAGCAATCAAAGACAGAAGGGTTTAATAAAATTACAGGGCTTACGTCAACTGCTGCAGAAGGATTTACTTGTAGAATAGGTAAAATGTGCTGTGTTTTTATGACCTGATGTTGACCGTAATCCAGTGACCAGCTAAACTGACTTAAAGCCAGTACAGACTGAAGTCCATGCATATGTTTGTATCAAAACAAGATATATCTCAAACAATTAATTATCAAATCTGTTCAACCATCAAAAGTTTCTTTGTATTTGAATGCAGTCTTCTTTTGGGCCCATAGTTAAGACAGGATATGGGCAGTAAACTTGTCTCCAGGTTTTTCATTTGACCAACATCATATTAAATGTTTATTGTTGTATAAAATGTTATTGGCTTTATTCTCTGCACATACTGTTCTCATCTAGGGCAGAGAGCCATGATCAGGAAGCCATCAATAGCCATCAAAAATCACCTTTTAGCAACTTAGAATGAGCAAACTAATGAACAGTTAACTGCGAGTGGTCGCTGTGGGTTCATACACACCACTGCTGCTTGCTATTTGGAATCTACAAATCTCCTTAGGTCCTGTGTTGAAGGGCTTTCGGCTTGTGTCAATGCGCAAGTGCAGTATGTGTTTCGGTGCGTTGCATTTCACATTAGTTTGAGACGTTTCTGAGATCATTTATGGGTCTTGCATGCAGGCTGTTTAAGGCCATTGAGCATAATGCCTGGCATATTTTCTCCTTCCAGGTAGCCCCAGTGCAGCATACAGGCTGTCATTAAGGCCCTGTTCACACTTAACGTAGAGCTTGCGATTTTGTGTGGGCGATTTTTACATGATTTTGCATGTCACGCCTAGGGCAGCCCATTTGGAACAAATTTTGGCCCTGAGCCAGGCGTATTTTTACACATTGTTTTTGCCACGATTCTTTCATGTTTTGCCATGCAACTATCACGGGAAAATCGCATTGTGTTTGTGATGACTTTGGATAGCACCCAGATGTACATTTCAAGTTTTTTGTGGCAATTTTTATCTCAATCTGGAACTGCTTAAATGTGAATGGAGCCCTACATGATACCATTTGTTGTAATGACAGACTACACGCTATACTTGGGCTTTCTGGGCAGAAGATAAATGGTAGCAATTACGGTGAACAGTTTCAAGTATCCCCTGTGCAAGAGCTCTACCGCTTACTGACAGGTGCATTTGGTCTTTAGTTGACCTCCTTCTGACTTGCATCCACCAGCTTCAAGATGTATCTGCATTTCCATTGACTTGGGAGAGAGAGGCATTTCTGATGGGAACAAAAGCCCATGGACCCTGGCGTTTACTCTTTTTCTCAATAAAGTTTTTTAAATCACATGAGAATTGTAAATTATTGTGGAATGTAAACCTTTATCAATCACCAATAACATCCAATTTTATAATCTGTTATTGAAAGTCGATATAGTGTTATTATCCAAAAAGCAATAAGAAGTGCAAATTCAGTCATCTCTAAAGAAAGGGGAGATGGGGGACGAGAATAAAATGAGTGTAGGAGATATCTTTTGATGAAATCTGCTAATACGTCCATATGTCCTTCAGAAAGGTGACCCTCCTTGAAAAGGATCATGTTTTATCTAGAACTTCTAAGGGAAATGCAATTTTAATATCTTATTATCACACATTTTTTTTTATTGTAGGCTCTACTACCATTTGGAGCTCAGGAGATCTCAGAGCCTTCCTGTTCCCTTGGTCTTTGGAGGCAGTGAGTCTTTGCCCAGGTGGATTAGGAGCAATACCTCCTTAATGGACATGATGCAGAAATGGGAGGAATATCAGAGGCAACTGATACCTGGACTGTTCTGCATCAATGTGGATATGCAGGCAACACTCTACCACCATCAACAGCCACAGCATCCTGAGCTTTCCATGGATCCTAACAGTCTGCTAATGGTAGAGGTGACCAAACCAAACAGCTTGGAAGCACCATGATGGCCATAGCAAAATATGGATACCAAAGACCTGGATAAGGACCTTATTATTCAGTGGTTATTTTACCAAGATCACCTATAGGTTTTTAATATTTTTGAGGTGAAATGGTGTTCTAAATACAGCCTGGCCAGTTTTTTGGGGGGCTGTATTATCCATCATTGGAAAATGCCAGTGAAGTTTAAACAAGATGGTGCCATTAGAGATTGTGTTGTATGGTCTTTTGGGACCAGATTCAGCTAACCACAAACAAATCTCTGAAATAACAGTGTTAATAATAAGGAGATATGTTGTGGCTAATAAATGGGTCATCATAAGGTGTTAGAAGTCAACACAGCAATGCAACTGATAATGAGTAGGAGGATACAAGGTATTGGGTATCATTTCATTAAGTAAGATCAGGTGTGTTTAATTTGTTCACACAGAAAATGTTCAAAAGTTTAGTGGTAAATTTAATGGTACATATTTACTATTACTAAAACCAGCAAGTTCTATATATATATGCTAAATCTACAGATAAAGTGTGCGAGCGGCCTGATCTTTGTTTCTAAGTACAACTTCTGCCGTTATTACCATTAAGAGAGTATTGTGAGTCCCGGCATTCAGGCTTCTTGTTTGAGGATAAGTAGATATCTCTCTGCTCTTTATTCTCTGGGATATTTGCCTGTCTGTGGCTCTGTGGAATCATTCAGTTCTAGAATTTGATTCCATTATTGTGATTACAGTTGGGTTCCTGCAGTGGTATGTAGGAAATCCTTGGCAGAAGGGCTCCTTAGGCATGTAGGTATAAAGGTCCCTATAACATGCCCCAAAGCAGCTTAATTAGTACAAATGTATTATCTTAATCAAAATGTCTCTCCAGCCTCATAAAACCCACTTAATAATGTTCATATTTTTTTTTTTCTATCACGGATGTTGTCAGGTTGGACACATCCTAAAGATAGTCTTATGTATACTTGCCTTGCATCAGCCTATATATACTTTACAATACAGTAAAAATCATTTTTATTAAGCTTAGGTTACGATTGGGTTTTAAGAGGGTATGGCATGTTAAACGACTTCAGAAGGCTGACAGACGTGGTAGTGTTGACAATTCCAGTCACTGTGCATTTTTAGTTTTGCAGAACTACAGCAAGTAAAATGTACTCCAACAATATTTAATTTTTGTAATGGCCTATTTACATCAGTGCATGTTAACCTGCATTGGTTAAGGTTGCACATTCATTTTTACTAGGCTGCCATCACGTCTTAAATTGGACATCACTACAACAAATAAATGGCTCCTCAATGCGCCAAAACGTGTAACTTGTGTTATCACAACACAAACGTGCTCTGTCTGTAGCATGGTACATTGTGGTGTGGGAGATGTGAAGTCAGAGTCTGTAACCTTGCTTCATCTGAAGTGGTCAGAGTCTCAGAGCAGAAAAGACAAGTTGATTTACTTAGGGCCCTTTCACATGGGCGATCCGATCAGGTACACCTGTCTGTTTTTCAGACCTGATTGGATGGTCCATGCATTCCTGTGGACCGGCGAGTGTAAACAGACTTGTGTCCATTTATACCCGCCTACCTCTGGGTTCCGATCAGGCCCACTAAAATAAATGGAGGTGGACTGTGTCCTCTTCTGTTTGGGAGGACCACGTCAGAGGCAGAGTCCATTTTACACCTGGCTAGATTTGCCTAGCAACAAGAAAAATTAAACACAAAACGCATCAAAAACGCCGCAAAATCACAGTACATGCTTTCCTGCAGTGTTCCCATTGAAGCCTATAGAACCAAAAACACAACATTTTGCATTCAAAAAAGTCCTTGACCCTTTCCAAAAAAAATGCACTGGGTGAAAACGCAGAGATTTGAACCTGTCGCATAGGAAATCATGTTAAATGGACTGTACTGTGTTTCTTCAAAACGCTTAGGTGTGAACCTAACTCAATAAACTGAATATTCACATCAATGATTTTATCTTGTGATAAGCAGGTTCCTGTTCAATCTGCATACCCAGTGATGTGCAGATAAAATAACCGGGAATATACTTCACATGATTGGATAAGTGAGGCGAATATTTGAGTGAAGATTCTCAACTTTAGTAACTCAGTCTTGGGCTGACCACTATACAGTCTGAATGTACAATCTCCACTATGTAGTGCAGGGAGGCACTGCATAGTGGATGGGAGGTTTATCCTCATTAAGTGATTTTGGTAAATCTAAAGAAGATTTATAACAATTGTACATTCTTATTGTTTAGTGTGTTGCCACCTTACGTGATTTCTTGAATTCAGGATAATAAAAAAAGTATGCATTACAGTTACATTTGTTACACAGCTTTACCTCTGCACAATAATATACTACTTTTATTATGTTTAAACCCTTTCCTTGCAGGTCTGCTGTGGCTTACATAAACATATGTGTTGTTGATTAAGATGGGAAAGTATGTAGATTTTCTTGCATAGAATACTCTGAATGAGGTATTGAAGGTGCGATCAGCATGACTTCGATTTCAGCTAGACTTTGTCATAACTCCAGCCAAAACTTTAATTTGGTATTGTAAATGATGGGGAAGGATTGAAACCTCTGTCATGGTTTTATTGTTGCCTGTGTCCCCTTTAGCCCTGGTTCACATATATGCAGCCATGCGGGCCACGTTTTGCGCAGGCACAAGAGCCCATTCATTTGAATGGACTCCCGTGCCCCAGGACACACAGGGAAGAAGTCCCTGCACTTATGAAAACGCAGCCCGCACGGGAACCTTGGTTCCCAGTACGTTTGTGTTTTCCATTGCCGGTGCCTTGCCATGAGAGCTAATGGCACCCGCCCGCGGGTCCGCATTCCTCTGTGCAGGTGGTGCAGCTGCATGGATTTTCATGTGGATCTGCAGCTGCACCACCAGCACAGATGTGAACCAAACCTCAAAGAGATTTTCCCCTTCCTTCCTGTTGTGGCGACAGGAAGTAATACGAAATCTCTCCGATCGGCGAACAGCCACAAAAACAACATTTGTAGTAGAACTAAGAAAGGTTACCTCTGTGGGGGTTTTATTATTGTCTGTGCCTTCCCTGTGCCAGTGACCCCCCTCCAAATTTCATGTCCTGGTGTCACAGAGATAAAATCCCTGAGGAAATATTTCAAGTTGGGGCACAGAAAACAGATCAAACCTGATAGAAGTTCTGATCTTTCCGTGCTGCAGCTTTGGCTGGATTTGGGCTGAATCTTTATTTTTTAAATAAGGTAATAAAGTTAGTCAATGCAAAGTCTTTATCATAGATGGGCACCAATATATATGTGCCCTCTTCTTCATAATTATAGAAACAAGTTTTGATTTATTGATAACTGGGCCTGGTGTATGGTATCTTGAAGAATAGAAAGCGAGGCTTCTTTCTGACTTGTGGTACTGCTTTCTGCAACTGAAAAGTGATGTGCAGATCAGTATGTGGATTGTTTTTCAGAGGGCGGTATAGCAGAAGCCGACAAATGTTCAGGAGGTGCTACTGCCATCTCCTGAACACCTGTGGTTTTTTTTTTGTTTGTTTTTTGTTGTTTTTATTTGTTTTTTTAATAATTTTATTTTTAAATTGCTGAACAGCAGTTTTACATTGCAAGACCATTCTGTAACTGCAAGCTGAGCTTTCAGCTTACGGTTGCTTTGCAGCCCCATGGAGCTCAGTGGGGGAGTTCGGCAGGGGATGCTGCCTGTCAAACTCTGCACCCCGAGTTAAAAATGACGTGGCTGTGAATCGGAACATTGAGGCTGCGCCAAGTGTACAGCCCTGTCCGGCTGTATTGTTACAATTTGGCAGGGTGCTGTCGTGGTGGTGTTGCACTATAAGACAAAAAAAGAGCCATGCTTTTATAAGGACTGTTCACATCAATGCACTGCGTTGGTGTGAGCTGTGATGACATTATGCACACATCCTTTTATTGCAGTGTGTTGCAATATACTGCTGTGCAGAGACTTGCTACACATCACACACCAGCGGCCCTGCGTTGTAGTGCAGATCTGGTGTGAACCAGCCCCAAAATTGTATAAGTATGGCCACTATGGATAACACCCTTCTTTTTCTATTTCACACACTTCTTGAGTGAGCTTTGCTTGAGGGGAAATCATTGACAGTATGCATTGCCCACATAGACAGGATTCTGTCCAGTCCAAGCAGTGTGGGGAAAAAAAACAAAAGGATCCAAATAGCTGGTATGAGTTACCACAGATTAAAAGTAGCCTTCCTTCAGACGCTGATAATTGTGGCCCTTGTATTTTTATTTTATAGAAATGCTCTATGCCATTTTTTGTTTTGTTTTTTTTTTCTTTTAGCACTGGAATTATAAAACCTTTGTACAAAATCAGCATCTTAAAATGCAAATTTCTATTTTCTTTATTTATTTTTGTTTGTACAGCTTTATTATTTGATGTTGTTAATGTTCTTCTTAACTATTACAGCTATTATATTTACTAACATATACTGCCTTCTATACACAATATATATATATTTTTTTCATGTATCTAATTGGTTGATACAGGGAAATTGAAGCAAAATGTTTTTTCACCCCGTGGACCTTTTTGGTCCCAAAACGTTGTCTTTCTACCTCAAATTTAAACATAGCTGCTGTGGTTTGCCAATAAAATTACTGTCACATAAAACCAGCATATGGTCAATACAGCGTGTTTTATGTATTTATTTGTCAGCATAATTACTGCTATTTGCCTTAACTACACCTGAATGTTTCAGGTGATTCCGCTTCTAGGATGATGTATCTTGCTGTGAAAACTGTACTGTCATCTGATCACACCACTAGCGACTGTTTCTTTCAGTTATCAGGCATGCCTTTTGTTCCAGCAAATTTTATTTGCACACTTAGGCCCCTTTGACAAGGGCGATCCGATCAGGTCTGTCTGTCAGTTTTTCAGGCGGACCTGATTGGATGGTCCGTGTATTCCAATGGACCGGCGGGTGTAAAAACACTTGTGTCTGTTTACACCCATCTACATCAAATCCAGTCCACTAAAAAAAAAAAAAGGAAGGGGATCCATCTCCCTCTGTCTAGGTGGGTCAGATCGGAGGGTAGTCCGGTGTAAACGGACAGGCGGTTTGTTTAAACCCAACTGCCCATAGAGCACAGCAGGTTGTGTCCTCTCTGCATAAACTGAGTGGACAATGGACCTGTCACCCACCCACTCTACTCTGATCAGTAGGGGATCACTGGACAGATCCCCTGCTCAGCAAATTGGTTTCCACCTCGTGTGAAAGGGGCAATAACCAAATCTCATATTTTGTACATTAAGTGGAATTTACTCATCTACATTAAGACAGGCAAAATGCTTTCTTCAGATTAGTACTAGATGATCTGTTGTCCCAATATTTATGGACCTGACTGTATATTGGTATATCGACACAATTCTAACATTTTTGGCTCTATACACCACCACAATAGATTTGAAATGAAATGAACAGGATGTGCTTTAACTGCAGACTGTCAGCTTTAATTTGAGGGTATTTACATCCAAATCAGGTGAACGGTGTAGGAATTACAACAGTTTGCATATGTGCCTCCCACTTGTTAAGGGACCAAAAGTAATGGGACAGAATAATAATCATAAATCAAACTTTCACTTTTTAATACTTGGTTGCAAATCCTTTGCAGTCAATTACAGCCTGAAATCTGGAACGCATAGACATCACCAGAAGCTGGGTTTCATCCCTGGTGATGCTCTGCCAGGCCTCTACTGCAACTGTCTTCAGTTCCTGCTTGTTCTTGGGGCATTTTCCCTTCAGTTTTGTCTTCAGCAAGTGAAATGCATGCTCAGTCGGATTCAGGTCAGGTGATTGACTTGGCCATTGCATAACATTCCACTTCTTACCCTTAGAAAACTCTTTGGTTGCTTTTGCAGTATGCTTTGGGTCATTGTCCATCTGCACTGTGAAGCGGCGTCCAATGAGTTCTGAAGCATTTGGCTGATTATGAGCAGATAATATTGCCCGAAACACTTCAGAATTCATCCTGCTGCTTTTGTCAGCAGTCACATCATCAATAAATACAAGAGAACCAGTTCCATTGGCAGCCATACATGCCCACGCCATGACACTACCACCACCATGCTTCACTGATGAGGTGGTATGCTTAGGATCATGAGCAGTTCCTTTCCTTCTCCATACTCTTCTCTTCCCATCACTCTGGTACAAGTTGATCTTGGTCTCATCTGTCCATAGGATGTTGTTCCAGAACTGTGAAGGCTTTTTTAGATGTCGTTTGGCAAACTCTAATCTGGCCTTCCTGTTTTTGAGGCTCACCAATGGTTTACATCTTGTGATGAACCCTCTGTATTCACTCTGGTGAAGTCTTCTCTTGATTGTTGACTTTGACACACATACACCTACCTCCTGGAGAGTGTTCTTGATCTGGCCAACTGTTGTGAAGGGTGTTTTCTTCACCAGGGAAAGAATTCTTCGGTCATCCACCACAGTTGTTTTCCGTGGTCTTCCGGGTATTTTGGTGTTCCTGAGCTCACCGGTGCGTTCCTTCTTTTTAAGAATGTTCCAAACAGTTGTTTTGGCCACGCCTAATGTTTTTGCTATCTGTCTGATGGGTTTGTTTTGTTTTTTAAGCCTAATGATGGCTTGCTTCACTGATAGTGACAGCTCTTTGGATCTCATCTTGAGAGTTGACAGCAACAGATTCCAAATGCAAATAGCACACTTGAAATGAACTCTGGACATTTTATCTGCTCATTGTAATTGGGATAATGAGGGAATAACACACACCTGGCCATGGAACAGCTGAGAAGCCAATTGTCCCATTACTTTTGGTCCCTTAACAAGTGGGAGGCACATATGCAAACTGTTGTAATTCCTACACTGTTCACCTGATTTGGATGTAAATACCCTCAAATTAAAGCTGACAGTCTGTAGTTAAAGCACATCTTGTTCGTTTCATTTCAAATCCATTGTGGTGGTGTATAGAGCCAAAAATGTTAGAATTGTGTCAATGTCCCAATATTTATGAACCTGACTGTAGTTACATGGATAGGTTGAAAAAAGAGACAAATCCATCGAGTTGAACCAATAGAGTATTATCTACAGCATAATATTATACACCTTTTGTCAGATGCACTCTCAAGAAGAATGTTTCTTACAATTATGCTAAACAGTGTGGATGGAGGACTCTCTATTGCTATTGTATTCAGGCAGCTGCAGCACCCATGGCTGCCTGAATACATGAACACTGACTGCATTGGATAGGATGCTGTAACTGTTTGGCTGACACTTTTCTACCTAGCTCAGTCGAATTTAAATCAACTTTTGTTGAGCCTGGTGGTGTTCGCAGGGTCACAAAATGACTTGAATTTCAGTTGGAATCAGCTAAACTTCAGACCATCTATGGCTAGCCTAAAGCCTGTGATAGATGGAGTGATTTTCGCCTCTAGTTGCAGGAAAGATATTTTTTGATTCCATCATCAACACAATCTGTTCCTCTCTAAATTGGTCCTAGTATGTGTATGTATGAATGTGAGTTAGGGACCTTAGATTGTACACCCCTTGAAGGTTAGGGACTGATGTACAATATATATGTAAAAGCGCTGCGTAAATTGATGGCGCTTTATAAGTACCTGAAATAAATAATGGTGGAATCCCTCCTGCGGAGTCACTGTGTTGTGTGAACACCGTGATTATAATCAACATTGGTACAACCGGCCTGTTGGATTTTACATGTGATCGATCAACATGGGTACATTCAGCCTGCACATACATGGTCTGAATCTCGGCAGGTCCCTGCTGAAACTGTTGAGATTCCAGCTGTCTATGTCTAGCCTTACTTGTGGGTAATGATCATCGGAAACTATGGTACATGTGGGTTTTTCATTGTCTAAGGCCATTTTTCACATGCATGGACGGATTCTGTTCCAATCAGCTCACAGATATCCTGCTGATCAGAGCAGGCGGACGACACACCCATGTCTGCTCAGTATTTGCTCTATGAGCGGCTGGGAGTAAACAGACTCTGCTGTCTGTTTACACCCAACTATCCTCTGATCAGATCCGCCTAAACAGAAAAGGATGGATATCTTCTGTTTTTTAAGTGGACTGGATCAGACCCATAGGTGGGCGGGTATAAACTAACACAAGTCCATTTACACCTGCCTGCCCATAGGAATGAATGAACCTTTCCATTAGGTCCGTCTGCAAAACTGACTGGTGGACCTGATCAGATCTCCTGTTTTGGAAAGGGGCTTTGTGAAAATATCTTTAATAGTCAGTTGAAACCACTGAACAAATTCAGATAAAATCTAAGCATAGTGTTAGCCATAATAACTACTTGTTACTACAGAATACTTATAACTACTTGTTCCTTATGATACAGATAGTACCAGCTGCAGACATCTACATTCACAGGGTCGGCTTTAGGTTTTATGACCCCTTTTTCAAAATTTCAGTGTTAGAAAAAAAAGCTATTTTTATCACTCCCTTTTGTAACTTTGACTAAAGCAAGCCATACATCGAAAGCATCGTTCGTTCTGTAATCCAATGGTGCCACCAATGATTTAAAAAATTGGTAGTTTTTCATGAATTTTCCAGCATGCCTGATAAACGAAATGGGGAGGAACCATGAAAATCGGCTGGTGCCATTGCCCCACTAACAGAGCGAAAATCGGCCGATTATTCTTAGGTCCGATTTTTGAACTACAAATTGTTAGAAAATCGACCCATGTATGGCCGGCCTAAGATTCCAATGCGCTTTGTTCTGTAAACGCAATGAGATAACCCAGTAACTTGTTAAATGGCGGGGGGGGGGGGAGTGGTAGTTGTTAAAGCTTAAACTGGCAATACACTGATTGAAATTCAGCCCGTCCAGCAGGGACCAGACAGATTTTGATCAGCATGTGGACTCCCATGCTCAACAGAAGTTAACTGTTTAATTAACCTATGCTGAACGGACTTGTTGGAAAACGGTCTGTAGCCAATAAGCTCCAGCTGCTGATCAGTGTATTCTGACAGCAACAGGTGCCACTGTCAGAATACAAAGTAGTTAGAGGAAACTTTTTTTTAGCCTGTTTTAGTACAGGTGCTCCGTGTTATTAGAATAGCAGAATTTTCCCCATTCCACTACATTAGTTGGAGGCCCACTCTTGTAGCCAACAAGAAGGGATATTGGAGTCCTATTCTGTTACAACTGCCAGACCATGAATACATTTGTGAATAAGTCTAAAAGGGGCTCAGGGATAAGTTTTAACTTTACAGTTTATCCTGTCAAATAGGTTAACCATTTTCACACAAACATGCAGGATGGTCAGGAGCTCATTAATGTATTATTTTTCCACTTCCACATTTTTCACGACATCTTATTTTAGCCATATCCTTGAAAAGTAGAGGACTGCAGTCTCTAAAGCAGTGGTTGTCAACTTATGAGCTAAAGGGGGCTTCAAATGTGGCCCCCAACATCACCAAATGGCCGCACATAATGTTCAATATACTGTATGCAGTTTCTGACAGTCCTCCCAAGCAATTCAGACAACAATACGAAACTGGGCTAGTCAAGATCAATGCTATTACCCTAATTAACATTCTCCCTACAGACTGCTGAGGTCTGAGAGCCCCACATCACATACCAAAGGGCTGTATGCGGCCCTCGGGCCACATGTTGAGCACTAGAGCTCTAAGGCGTTATATTAACTTCTGCATTCAAGTTTCTTTCTGTTCTTGTAGAATGATTCCTAGCTTGATATCGTCATAAATGGGCTACACTTTTGCTACTTTTTAATTTGCTAAGTGCTGGTCCTTGAGCAGTGTTGTTGATTGGAGAGGTGTTGCGGGATCTTGTCAAACTGATGGAGCTGCTGTGCTTTGTATGAAAGCACTGACTATCCTACATACTGTACTGGCAACATGGGGTAATTTAGCACTTAGGAGTAAAAAAAAAAAAAAAAATAGATCTGCATATTACTGTGTTCGCAGCCTGGATGAAATACAGTAATAAATTGAGAGGGTTCAACTAGGCATTGAGACACATTGATATTAAAACTTACCATTCTACTGTTAATTCTTTAGTAAATGAACTCTGGGACTTCAAAGAACATTGTAAACATGTATTGTGGTTCTTGCTGATAACATTTATACCTTCCTATCAGTCTCACTATAGAAACACTAACAGGTGTCACAGATAAGAACCATTTGATATATATATCTGTCATATTTCTGTGCAGGAAGCCAGTAAATATTGAGACCTACATAGTTCAGTCAGACATATCAAGAAATTTAAATTCTGTAACATTTAGTATCTCTATAGAGAAAGATGGAATTGCCCCAAGGAAATAATGTCACTGTACTGCAAAAATGAAAACTTGCAATATTTTCAATGTTTCTATGTAATGAACGCCTCTATAAATATCTCTCAGTACTGTGTCACGTGATGTAGTCCATGAGACAGAACTGACTATTATTTAAATGTATACATTTCTCAAAACATTATGTACTGAATGGTCATCAGGCCCAAGGTTCTATATTACAACAGTACAGAATGTGTTAGCCTAGATTTAGGTACTCTGTAGTAAGTGGGCATCGCCACATTTCCAGGAGCAATACCAGACTAGCTTGAGCTACAAAGTATGCAGACTTCCATTAGGGTTCTCCTACATGGGCATATCCACTAACCTGCTACTGTGCCAGAAAAAACCAATTGGCAGTAATGTCCAGCATTCGATCTTAAGCTTTGTAACTAACATGAGAATGCTATTCTTGTACTGTTAGCCATTGCTTAAAGGATAAGTTCACCCTTTGTAACATGTTACACCCATGTTCAGGGAGTACATGTTACAAATTCACCGGCCCCCGAACTGCCTCGATCCCTCGTTGTGACCACTAGCGGTGGATCTTCTCCCCCCAGCTTTCACAATCCAGAAAAAAGTGACAGTGCGGGGCTCCGCCCACCTGGCTGCATTATCTATTCAGTGTTCTGTGAATGGGAAAACTACAACTACCAACAGCCTTTTCTGTTGTTGGCTTCTAGTTCTCAATGAACCACCAGGGCGCTGTTGAGCGCTTTAGGTAGTTCAGAGTGTAACTGCCTACCTTTTATGAGAGGTGCGGGCAGACAGATACACAGTCTGCAGGACTGTGGCATTACACCCATGACTGCAGATGGGTCAATGCTTTACAGGTTCCTAACAAATATAATAAATGCATAAAAAATGTGAATTTTATTGGTAAAAATGAACTTATCCTTTTAATGCAAAAGGTTTGTAGTTTAAAATATACCATTTATTGGCCAATAGCAGGTGTCACTTGAAGAGGAGCTCCACTCCTCCCTTTTTTTTTTTTTCCCCCCGTTACCCTGTCTATGCAGTTGACTTCAAAAAATATATTTGCACTTCCAGTAAATCTTGTGTTGTCCTACCATGGTTGGTTGATCCACTGTTGCACGCTGGGTCCTGAGCTGACATTTTCCTCTGATGATGTTGGGAGGTGGCTGTTTCTTTCTAGTTCAGGATGACACTGACAGGTCCAACCTCCTCCTGCTGCTTTAACCGCTTAAGGACTGCCCTATAGCAGATATACTGCTACAGGGTGGCACCTGGCTAGGGGGCACGCGCGAGCACCCTACCTGCACCACCATTCGCGGCCGCAGATGTCAATCACCGGGTGTCGGCTGATAATTACCCGCCGGTGCCCGGTGATTACCGAGCATCTCCAACAGGGAGGAAGATTGTTTTGTTTACAAACAATCTTCCTCCCTGTCAGCTTGAGCACACTGCTCGGGATAGCTGTGCACAGTAGAGCCATTCCGATCAGTGTGCTTATAGTGAAGAACACACCCCCCGCCCCCAAGTAAAACACACAGCACAAGGTTAACCCTTTGATCACCCTTCACATTAACCCCTTCCTGCTCAGTGCCATTAGTACAGCGTCAGTGTTTTTTTTTTTTTTTTTTCTTTAGCACTGATCAATGTATTGGTGTCACTGAAGATGTCAGTGACACCAAGTTAGTTCTCCCCCCCAATGTCAGAATGTCCACCACAGTTCCGCTAAAAGCTGCTGATCACCGCCATTACTAGTAGAAAGAAAAAATCCCATTATCTATACCGCCATTTGTAAATGCTATAACTCATGTAAACCAATTAATTTACATGTATTGGAATTTTTTTTTAGCAAAGACATGTCGCAGAATACATTTTGGCCTAAATTTATGATGAAATTTGATTTTTAACATTTTTTTTACTGGACATGTTTAATAGCATAAAGTCCAAAATATATAGTTTTTTTTTTTTTTCTCAAAATTGTCGGGATTTTTTTGCTTATAGTACAAAAAATGAAAAACACACAGGTGATCAAATACCACTGAAAGAAAGCTCAATTTGTGGGAAAAAGGACATAAATTTCATTTGGGTGCAGTGTTGCATGACTGCACAATTGTCAGTTAAAGTAATGCAGCGCCGTAACACAAAAAATGACCTGGTAATGAAGGGGGGTATATCCTCAGGAGGGCAAGTGGCTAATGAAGCTGATGCCTCCTGAGGTATGTGACATGCATATCAATTCTTACCTAGGCGAGCATGGTGCAGGGGGACAGGGTAAACAAATAAAAAATAAAGAAATAAAATAAAAATGTAAAAAAAAAAAAATGGCTTTTCAAATTGTATGGATTGGGGGTTGTAGGGATGAAAGGTGTTTTGTATGAGCCTGCTTTACATTCTAGAATATAGGCAAATTGAACTATAGATGGTAATAACTCACAGTGAGTGCAGACAATCACACGGTGCCAAATTATTTGCAGTTTTCATGGATCCTACTATTCTTGTAGCCAGTGACAGTTATAGCACAGGTAAGTAGCATGGCTAGTATAAGGACTCTTTCACATGGATCCCCCCTGCTCCATTCAGCAGGGGACCGTGAGCAGTACTTCTGCAGAATCAGAGCTGATCAGGATGGATGTTAGTTTTTTTTAGATCAATGTCTGTTCAGCTTGTGTCTGGCGGACCTGTGATGGCTCTATGGTCAGCTGGATGTAAACAGACTTGGGTCCATTCACATCAGGCTACTAAGTCTGGATAAAAAGTCCTTTTTTTTTTTTTTTTTTCCTCCAGACCTGGACAGATTTGGTGGTAAGTGGGTGTAAATGGGAACAAGTCTGTTTACATCAGACTGCTCATAGTGCTACATGGAGCTTCCAATCAGGTCCACCTGAAAAACTGACCTGCAGACCTGATCGCCAGCATGAAAGGGCCTTTATGTGTAGCAAACCCATAAACCACAATATTGTAGCAGTGTTTGTTAAAGGTCCTATGTTCCTGAAAAGACCAGGTTTTCACATTTTGTTAATTCTACATCTCAATTTCTTGCATTTGTGTTTATTTATATCCAGATTTAATTTTTGTTTTGACGTTTATTTAATAAGGCAAATACCAGTGTGCAAAGTGCACAAACCTGCAATTACTTTTGATTGCCTCGTCTGATTTAAACTGATGGGAGGTGAATTTGATTGCCTCCTTTGGTACTGCACTTTGCACAACATTATTTTTCTTTGCAATGTCTTATTAAATACATCTGGTACAATATACACTATATTTCCAAAAGTATTGGGACGCCTGTCGTTACACGCACATGAAAATTATTGGCATCCCAGTCTTAGTCTGTAGCGTTCAATATTGAGTTGGCCCACCCTTTGCAGTTATAACAGCTTCAGCTCTTCTGAGAAGGCTGTCCACAAGGTTTAGGAGTGTGTCTATGGGAATGTTTGACCATTCTTCCAGAAGCACATATGTGAGCTCAGGCACTGATTTCAGATGAGAAGGTCTGGCTCGCAGTCTCCGCTCTAATTCATCCCAAAGGTGTTCTATCGGGTTGAGGTCAGGACTCTGTACAGGCCAGTCAAGTTCCACCACCCCAAACTTGCTCATCCATGTCTTATGAACCTTGCTTTGTGCACTGGTGCGCAGTCATGTTGGAACAGGAAGGGGCCATCCCCAAACTGTTCCCACAAAGTTTGGAGCATGAAATTGTCCAAAATGTCTTGGTATGTTGATGCCTTAAGAGTTCCCTTGACTGGAATTAATTGACCAAAGTCCAACCCCTGAAAAACAACCCCACACCAGAATCCCTACTCCACCAAACTTTACAGTTGGCACAAAACAGTCAGGTAAGTACTGTTCTCCTGGCAACTGCTAAACCCAGACACATCCATGGGATTGCCAGACAGAGAAGCGTGATTTGTCATGCCAATGAACAAGTCTCCACTGTTCTAGAGTCCATTGGCGGTGTGCTTTACACCACTGCATCCGACGCTTTGGTGATGTAAGGCTTGGATACAGCTACTCGGCCATGGAAACCCATTCCATGAAGCTCTCTAGCCACTGTTGTTGTACTAATCTGAAGGCCACATGAAGTTTGGAGGTTTTTAGCTATTGACTCTGCAGACAGTTGGTGACTTCTTTGCACTATGTGCTTCAGCATGCGCTGACCCCACTCTGTCATTTCACGTGGCCTACAAATTCCTGGCTGAGTTGCTGTTCCCAGTTGCTTCCACTTTCCGCTAACAGTTGACTGTGGAATATTTAGTATCAAGGAAACGTCACGGATGGACTTATACAGGTGGCAACCTATCACGGTACCACACTTGAATTCACTGAGCTCCTGAGAGCAACCCATTCTTTCACAAATGTTTGTAGAAGCAGTCTGCATGCCCAGGTGCTTGATTTTACACACCTGTAGCCATGGAGGTGATTGGAAAACCTGAATCTAATGATTTGGAGGGGTGTCCCAATATTTTTGGCAATATAGTGTATGTCTATGCAGTCTTTGTGGAGCTAAAGTATTTACGCATGGCTGAGTGTGATCCTACATACAAATGATCCTATGTTGTACTATATATGTACATAGATTTCACTGTTGCACTTTCTTCTTCCTGTCTGACTCTGTCAGCTGTTAAAATGTAACTAACAATTGCTTTTTATGTATGTATATACATAAACATTAAATGATTGCACAATGTCTTGGTTCTGTCATTTGTAATCAGGGAATGTCATCTGTGACAGGCACTCTGTGTTACAGGAGCAGTAAATCGCAAGTAAACAATATTGTTCCTTATTTTATGAAAGTGCAACTAACAGAAAAATGTACCGAACTCTTACAGTATACAAATGGTAGTCTGATAAAGCGGACCTGTACTGATTCAAGATGGGCTACCACTGCTGAATGCTTTCTAAAAAAAAAACTGGATTACCTGTTTGTTATGCTGAATTATTGACTTCAATTTATTCCTGGTAACTGACTTAGAACAAGCAAGCAGGCACTGGAAGTCTGGAAACCTTAAAGAGATATTAAAGTTAAACTTATTTTGCGGTTTCAAATATTGTTATATAAACGTATATTCTCTTTTGCTCCTTGATGACCTGAAATTTATTTTTCCTGGTGAATGCCTGGTCTCCTGAGTACTGTTGTTGCCTTCTAGGTTTAGAGTGGCTCCTGTACCTTGCAAAATCTGATGGAGCCACCCTTGCTTCTGCTCTCCCAGCTGGCTGTGTGCTACAGTGTTGTCCATCAAGCACACAGCCGCAAGGCAAGCCACACCCCTGCTTTTTCCTCCTCCAAGCTAGTTGAGGGAGAGTACGCTGCGCCTGTGCTGTCCTTTTGTTTACTGATGCCTAGTGAATGTGCTTCCTGACAGGAAGCTGCGTGGAAGGACCCAGAGTCAGCAGCGGTTAATACTATCTAAAGTAAATGTTTGTACCCAAATATTCCCCAATACTTAATTTGCTCTATGTTTGCTGAGCTGCTTGAAATGTATTACTTAAAAAAAAAAATGGTACCTTTAATTCCCATGATAGCCAGATAATTGGCATTTTCAGAAAGGGATGCCAGCAACAACATCCTACATATGCCTTTCAGTACAGGTTTCTTTAAGAAGCTCAGTGTTAAAGTGGCTGTAAACCCATTATTTTTGTTTTTTGCACAGAGCAGCTCGAACCCTCTTCACAGTTCCCCCCGCCTGCGCTCCTGGTTCCTCCCACCCCACTGGTTGTCCACCATAGCAAGCCGATTGCTATGGGGGCACTCATTTGGTCTTGCTCCTGAACTGGCTCCATAGTCCATAGACTGAGCATGGCTTGGTCCCGCCCCCACTTCCTCCTGACTGGCTGTGTCATTGGCTCCCGCTGCTGTCTCTGAACCTGTGAGGGGGGAAAGAGCAGAGAGATGCTGCTCTTGTGCATAGCAAGGGATTAAGATCGGGCTCAGGTAAGTATAAGGAAAGGGGGGATACACAGGGTTGAAACAAATCCAGGCAGGAGGTAGGGATCTGATGTCACGCACTGCATAGCTAGAGCTCAGAGCTTCAGTGTATCCGGAGAGCTGAGTGAATGGAATGGACACACACACTATTATATGGAAACATACACAGCTGAGGCTTTCAGTTGTGTGCTGGAGAGGAGGCCGAATCATCATCCAGGGTGCTGAGAGTTGACATAGACTATTATCAGTGACTCATGCAGATAACAGAGGGAAGAGACAGCAGAGAGAAATTTAACCTAGTTGTTTTGGATTGAGGCAAGTGCACACTACAGAAAGTTATGCTGTGTTCATTTTTCATGTTAGTAGAGGTTTCCAACCACTTTACATCAGTTTGGCAGTGGTAACTCCCACATCTCTATCTGCCAATGCTCCTACGACTATCGACTTTGACCATAGTGAAGAAAAAAAAAATCTGTAGGCACAGGGTAGAAAAGTTTTCTTGCATAAACAAAATTGTAACGGTGGTACTTGTTTGGGAAAGATCACACATATTGTTCTAGGTACAAAAGAAGCCTGTTTAATACATCTGGGATTCTATTCGAGCAACAGGTCTGTTCAAAATTGTAATGGCTTTGGAACTAGATTAGTTGTCTCAATGATAGGAAGATAGAATTCTATCAATTTTTCAGAATTCCTCTTTGAACATTCAAACAAGTTCTACTGTTGTGTGACCAGCTTAAAGTGGTTCTAAGGTCAGAATGTTTTTTACCTCCATGCATTCCATGTATTAAGTTAAATAAACTTTCGGTGTTCTGCTTCCATAGCCCCCTTATACTTACCTGAGCCAGATCTCGATCTAACTCTGTGCCTGAGAGCAGAGGCTCTCTGCTGTCTCTCCTCATTGGACAGAGAGGCAGCAGTTGAAGCCATAGCTCCTTCTCTTGTCAATCAAAGTCTGTGTGGAAGGATGCTATGTGTGTCAATGGACACACATAGCACAGCTGGGGATCAAGTCCGCAACAGTGTCCCCATAGCAAGTGGCTTCCTATGAGGGTACTCAGCAGGGGAGAGGAGCCGGGGTGCCCAAGGAAAAGAGGATCGAGGGTTGCTCTGAGCAAAACCATTGCACAAAGCAGGTGAGTATACCATGTTTGGGATTTTTAAAAAATCCCTTTACGATCAATTTTGTTGAAGCACCTTTGGCAGCAATTACAGCCTCAAGTGTTTTTGGGTATAACAAAACAAGCTTTCCACACCTGGATTGGGGGATTTTCTGCTATTCTTTGAAAATCCTCTCAAGCTAAGTCAGGTTGGAAAGGGATTGTTAGTGGACAGCCATTTTCAGGTCTCCCCAGAGATGTTCAATAGGGTTAAAGTCAGGGCTCTGGTTGGGCCACTCTAGGATATACAGAGTTGTCCCTAAGCCACTACGGTGTTGCCTTGGCTGTGTGCTTAGGAGCATTGTCATGTTGGAAGGTGAACCTTCAGTCTGCGGTCCTGAGCGCTATGGAATAGGTTTTCATTGAGGAAATCTTTGTACTTCCTTCCATCCAGCTTTTCCTCAACCTTGACCAGTCTGCTGCTCAAAAACACCCCACTTCATGATGCTGCCACCACCATGCTTCACTGTTGGAGTGGTATTGGGAAGGTGATGAGCTGTGCCTGGTTTCCTCCAGACATAACATTTAGAATTGAGGCCAAACAGTTCACTCTTGGTTTTATCATACCAGAGAATCTTGTTCTTCACAGTCTAAGAGTCCTTCATGTGCTTTTTTGCAAACTCCAAGTGGGCTTTCATGTGTTTTGCACTGAGGAGAGGCATCTACCTTGACCTCATGGCTTTTGCTTTGCTACAGTATGCATTGTCAGCTGTGAGGCCTTTTATAGAGAGGTGTGTGCCTTTCTAAAGCCAGCCATACATGGGTCAAAATCTGGAAGAATTTTCTTTAGAAAATGTTTTCTAAGAATATTTGTTCGAATTTTGCACCAGTAGTGGGCCTCAGCTATGGCCAGTTTTCGAGCGTCTATCAAATTTGAGTAATCAGGCATGCTGGAAAAACTAACACATTTTTAATAAATGATGGGAAAATCGTGCAAGAAATGTAATTGAAAAAGAAATGAGCATGAGCGGTGACCTGGAAAGAAAAGAAAATACTTGGCCACAAAATGTATTTTCTGTAGCAACATGGAGTGAAATTAAAGTCTTGTTTGGTTGAACGTCAAAATCAATGGTGGCACCATCGGATTACAAAGCGCATGAAATTTCTGATTTTCTAAATAAAATTTTTTGTAATTCGGCCCATGTATGGCCTGCATTAATCGCATCCAATCAAATTAATTTACCACAGGTGAGCTCCAATGAAGGCGTAGAAACAGCTCAGCAATGATCACGAGAAATGGGAGCTGAATTTCAATTGCTGCAAAGGGTCTGAATACTTATGCCAATGTGATATTTCAGTTTTTCCTTTTTCATACATTTGCAAACATTTCTAGAATTTTGTTTTCACTTTGTCATTATGGGGTGTTGAGTGTAGATTAATGAGAAAATTAATGAGAAAAAAAAATGAATTTAAACAACTGAAACATCAGACGGCAAAATAAATAAATTGAAAAACGTGAAGGGGGTCTGAATACTTTCAGAATGCACTGTAAATGGATCTGCTTTATTCATAGAGGTTTGCAAGCTGTCACTCTCTTTTAATAGGCGTAATGACAATATCAGTGCATGTCACCACAAACATGGCAATATTATGCTGATTTCTAGTGTAATTTCAGGGAACCTGCACAATAAATGAAATGTTTATGACAACATGGATTGGTATTGTCATGTCTCTAGCATTGAGTAATGAAAGGAAGGTATTTTTCAGGTGCAACTGGCACAAGTCCTGAATCCACAGACAGATCATACATCTAATCAATTGAAGTTTATTATTTGTTTAATGTCTAAAATGTTTATTGTTGATGGTTTTGTTCAGAACCGCAATACATTCTACACAAAGAGAGATAAGTATACAGTCAATACATATTAAATAGTAGGAATGCTCTGCTTGCAACAACAACAGTCCATTATGTCAGTGTTTCTCAGGATTTAAATACCCCATGACAGCAGATGTACTTCACCTGTTCCAGGCAAAACTTTTTTTTTCAGGGAGTGGTGTGGGCAGAGTGGTTAAGAGTCAGAGCCTCCTTTGGAGTTTGTACTAAGGCTAGTGCAGGCCATAAACGGGTAGAAAACTGGCCGTTTAAGAAAAAAAAAAAAAAAAAAATCGGTCGTTCAATAGGCCGATGTTACCACCAACAGTAAAAAAAAAATCGGCTGATTTTCGTCCCGTCTATGGCCAGCATTTAATTACTTCTGTCCCTTGCAGAGAGCTCCGCTATTATATTTGACATTAAAATTCTTGTGGTTCCAACAATGTATCCATTTGTATCCATTTCAGATACAGATGTTTTTATTCGGATACAAATAGATACATTGTTGCAGCCGCAAAACTTTTTCATGTCAAATTTAATAGTGGACTGGAATTCTTCTTTTCCTTCTCCTCCATCTTCTCCTTCCTATTCTCCCATGCGCAGATTTTTTATCTGTAAAACGATCAGCCGATTTACCCGTGATTGTTGTGAAAATCGGCCGATTTTTTTTTTCAACTTTACTGATAAAAAATGCGCCAAAACCCCAAAAAACGGCTGACTAATTAACCCACTAACAGTGCAAAAATCGGACGATTTTTTTTTTCGGCCGAAAAATTGACCTATTTTTAACCCGTCTATGGCCTGCATAGGATCACATTTGTGCGGGTGGTGCCGCTGCGGATCCGCATGAAAATCTGTGCAGCCGCACAACCTGCACAGAGGAATGCAGACCCACCGGTGGGTGCCATTGGTTCTAATGGCACGCCGCCCGCACTGGAAAACGCAACCATACTGGGAATCGAGGTTCCCGTGCGGGCTGCGTTTTCAGAAGAAGTGCAGGGACTTCTTCCCTGCGTGTCCCAGGGCACGAGAGTCCTTTCAAATGAATGGGCTCTCATGCTTGCACAAAACGCAGCCCGCAATGCTGCATATATTTGAACTAGGGGTAAGGGTTCGTTCACACTAGTGCCAAAAAAACTGCATTTCATGCATTGCGTTCAAAACGCACTGGATGTGTGATCTGATGCAGATGTCAATATAATCCTAATGACACACCAAACGCAGATCACAAATGCAGTGCATTTGCCTGCACCAGATCACATGGTATGGCGGTACCATGCAATCTGGTGCAATGCGTTTTTGAAACATAGTGCATACACTTCTTTTGGTGCAATTTCAGCAATTTCAAATGAATGGGCTGAAAATCACACCACACTGAGTCACATAGGAACGTGGGGTTGAACTGGCCCTCACACAAATATTGTATCATTAGTTGGTATATATATGTAATATATGTATATATATATATATGCAATATTTTTTTTATTTTGTTAGAATCATTTTTTTTTTAGTTTGTGCTGATGTAAATTTATTTTACTTACTGGTTGCAGTTACTTCTGTTTGGATATCCTTTTTTGGGGCCAATAACAAGCTTGATTTTGTAAAAATTGTGTTGCAGAAAGATTGTCCCAGTGGGGGGAAAGTACTAATAAAGAGTCATTCCACAGATTCTACACAAACCGTAGCCTCACATATCCATACGGTTGGAATGTTTCTCACCTGAGGTTTCCAGGACAGCAAGGTAAAGTATATGTGAACCCTTACCTGGTAAAACAACCCATTCAGTTTAAAATAGAAATGTAAGGTAAAACGTGTGCGTTATATATGTCATTATAAAAATCTATTCATTCTTTTTTTTATTTTTTAGAAGTGATCATATGACCTCTGTTCTCAGATACATAAGGGGCTTGGAGAGGCGGGGGTGGAGACTGCAGTGGGGGTGTGTCTGCAGGAGGCAGAGAAACATCAGTACACTGATCTTCCCAGTGAAGAGTTGAACAGAGGGGAGGAGGGGTGTCAGCCTAAGTCTGACCATTGAAGGACAGGCAGGCTGTGTGCCCAGCACACCCAGAAAATTGACCACACTGGGATGGATGCGTTATCATGCCTACTGTGGTCAGTTTGCAATAGTTAAGCAAGGGCACTTGCAAGATCACCAGGTGTTTCACACAAAGGAAGCAATGCAAAGAGAACAGGATTAATTTTAACACAAGTGTATGTTGGAGTGGACTTTAACTGCCTCCCGCCCGCCATATAAGGTAATGACAGGCGCAAAGTGGTTCTCTCATTCTGGGAGCATGTCATATGACATCCTCTCACTCTAACCGCGCATGCTAGGCTCCGGGAGCGCGCAGCGCGGCGATCGGTGGTGTGCTGTGTCCCTTGGACACAGTGGATCAATGGAAAGAGCCAAAGATGTCTGCTCGGTCATGTGATCAGCTGTGTCCAATCACAGCTGATCGCATGTAAATAGGGAAATGCCAGTTATTGGCATTTCTCTCATCACGAGCTGTCATGCTGACAGCTCGAGAGGAGAGCCGGTAATCGGCATCCCTCAGAGGGGATATGTACACTGATCATCAGGGTACTGATGATCAGTGTGCCCTGATGATCAGTGTGGCCCCAGAAGTGCCACCTGTCAGTGCCCATCAGTGCCACATCAATGCCGCCTACCAGTGCACATCAATGCCACATATCAATGCGCATCTAAGCTGCTTTTCAGTGCCACCTATCAGTGCCGTCTAACAGTGCCAGTCAGTGCCGCCTATCAGTGCTGCCTTTCAGTGCCCATCAGTGATGTCTGTCAATGCCCATCAGTGCCACCTATCAGTGCAGCCTATCAGTGCCCATTACTGCAGCCTCATTAGCGCACATCAGTGAAGGAGAAAAATCACTTACTGTATTTACAAAATTTTATAACAAAAACTAAGAAAAAACGTGTTTTTTTCCAAAATTTTCAGTTATTTTTGGTTTGTTTAGCAAAAAATAAAAAACCCAGAGGTGATTAAATACTACCAGAAGAAAGTTCAACAGGGTACAGTGTTGCATGACCGCGCAATTGTCATTCAAAGTGAAAGCTGAAAACTGGCCTGGGAATGAAGGGGGTATAAGTGCCCTGTAGGGTAGCGATTAAGAAAAATTTCCCCAGTGCGGACAGACAGCAGTAAAAACCCAACAGAGGCTCTGACCCTCCCCAATGATCCAGCCATACAGTGAATTTCTAGCAGACCAAGATTTATGGGCTTGCATTGTGTTCCTGAGCAGGAAACAGCTTGATTATGTACAGAGTACATAGGGCTGCACCAAGGTACAATTAATATTGACAATTCTAAATGAAAGTAATACTTTTTAAGCATTGACTCATACAGTAAATAATGTGTTCATGTCATATTCTGCTATCTATGAGGGACAAGACATTAGATTATTTCTAGGAAGTTTACTGTATGCCAGCAAGACAGATGTTGACTGTGAAGCACTTAAGAAGCTCTGTGTGACGTGTCCCATCCTCTAGGATCAATCCTTCCTCCTCCTACACTTACCTCTGCTGCCTGCTCAGGAGTTCACTTAACTGCACCTTACACCCATTTTAGGTCAATGACATCATTCACCTGGGCAGGTGGCCCCTTCGTCAGGTAAAGTGATGTTTATTCCATAAGCACGTCTGAGAGCTTAATCTGCTGTGACTGCTGTTTGGTGAAACAACAAGAGGTTGAAAACTCAACACCCATAGCAAAGATTATGTAAAACACAAACCCTGAGCGTCCACACCCAGCAGCATTTCCCTGATTTTCATATGTAAATATATTGTCATGGTCGCTTGCTATGTAAAATTTCCTCAGTTCTCTAAGAGCAAATGGGTCTGTTGAGAAAGTATGGTTACAAATAGAATCCCTGCATTCTGCCAAATTACAATTTTTTTTTTCATTTTCAGAAAGTTAAATTAAATATTTATTTTTTTTACATTTGTTTCTTGAACCTTTCACACAGGCATTGAAAATAGGTGGTTGGGTCGCATTTTTACCAATTCCCTATACCTATCTACGCCACTCAGATTGTTAAAATAGAGATCGGATGTAGGTGTAAATACTGCATTGTTAGCACTGCCTTGCATCGCCGGTGAGACAGAAGTGCAGTGTTCGGCACAGGGGTGGACTGACAACTCATGGGGCCCCCGGGCAATAGGGGATCATGGGGCCCCTGTGTCCTTGCCCAAACTCAAAAAAGGCTATGAAAAAGGTACCAGGGGCATCTCATGGGACCCCCTACTGACCCCGGGCCCTCGGGCAGTGCCCGAGTTTCCAAATGGTCAGTCCGCCCCTGGTTCGGCAGGAGTTGATGCTTTGCTTCATTCACTTCCATTGAAATGCACAAGTGGGCCAGAAATGCACTGTAAATACAAAAAAAATCATTTTCATCTGTTTTTCATTCTTCATTGAATTTAAGTGCTGCTGATCTCCTCCAGCCTCTTTCAGTCTAAAGGTGTGAATGAAGGTAAATGAAGGGATCAGAAGAGAAAAGCCCAGTATGAAAGTTTCTTACTTAGGGTGGCCAGCTCATCCCTTTAAAACCAAACACATATTAAATACACAGGTTCTGAGGCTAATTTATTGCACATAAGGAACTAATACAGGCCATACATGGATCAAATTCAGAACAAATTTTCTTTAGAAAATCCGAAATGTAGTGCGTTTTGTAATGCGATGGTGCCACCATTGATTTTGAAATTCAACCAACCAAGCCTTTAATTTCTTCTCACAAAAGAATTTTCGTGGGCAAGAATTTTCTTTTCTTTCCAGGTCACACTTTTATATTTCTTGCACGATTCTCCCATCATTGATTCGAAATTCATTTGTTTTTCAAAAATTTCCAACATGCCCAATCACTCAAATTTGATGGTCACGTGAAAATTGGTCGCTTCTATGACCCACTAATGGAGTGAAATTTGAATGAAGATTCTTAGAAAGGATTTTCTAAAGAAAATTCCTTCAGAATTCGACCCATGTATGTCCGGTAAGTGTTTGGTTTAAAGGGAAGAGGTGGAAACAATATTCTTACTGCTCTTCTTAGTTCAATCTTATTATATTGAATCTGAAGTCTAAAGAACAGAGATTAGAGGTACAAGTGACATAGATACTAAGAATGTTATCAGCAATCTGAAGGACATCATTTAGTATAAATCAACATTATAGGATAAGTTCATCTTTTAACAAAAAATAATAAATGCACATAAAAAGGTAAAAAAATGTGCATTTTTTATTTTTTGTTTGTGGAGCCTTTAAGGTAGTATTGCATCAGCAATCAGTAGATCACTGGTGCCATGCAGGTCTCCCTCTGACCTGTCACTGTATCTGCTTGCTTGTACATCCCTTACAGGCAAGCAGATACCGACAGGAAGGCTCAATACACTACTACGGCACTGTGGTAGTTCATTGAAAACTACAAGCCAACAGCTGCAAAGGCTGCCTAGACATGTAATTTTCCCATTCACAGAATACTTTTTTTTAAACATTTGTGATAGCTGTCGGGGGGGAGAAGATCCCCCGCTAGCTGTCATAATGGGAATGCAGGGGCCTGAATATGGGTGTAACATGTTATGAAAGGTGAACTGATCCTTTAACCCAGGTTCATATTACAGCAGTGCGGTAAATCCTATGTGATTCGCATAGGAACCGTACCGCATTCCTGTACAAATCACATGCGATTTGTATGCGGTGTGATTAAAGCCATACATTTTGTATGGCTCTATTCGCACCACACCCGCACCAAAAACGCGCAGGACCTTTTTTTTGGTCCGCACTAGAATCGGATCGCATAGGTATTCACACCTATGCAATCCGATTCTACACATCGCACTGCGTTTTGCGGACCGATGTTGGGGTGTTGTTAACATACACACCCGCATCGTTCTAATGAACGTGGTGCGATTGTGATGCAGTGCAGAATTCGCACTGAAAACGTGGCGAATTCCGCACAGCATCAGTGTGAACCAGGGCTTCAGTATATATCCACAAAGCTCATATTAATAGCAACTATAACAACACCATAAAGCATAGGGGGACAGAGCTACTATCACATGACAAGGAATTCAATTAGTGCAGAAAGTATCACATCCAAGTTTTAACTATCCTGAATGTGTCACCCTGGAGAAAAGCTGAAGTCAAATGTAAAGAGATGACTATGTACAGTATTTGGGGTTGCTATGGAAAAAAAGCAGAGCAGAAAGAAAGATAAAGACAAGGATAAGGGCAGAGACACTCCATCGTGGCCGAGAGGATTGCTGCTCTTTTTATGCTTTTTTTTGTTTAGTTACTTTCACATGAGTTCAAGAATAAGAAACCAAACCTTTCATATTTCTGATATGTGCCTGCTTTACCATGTACTCCTATGAAAAACTATCCTGTTCTCTTTGTATTGCTTTTTTGTGTGAATCCTTGGTTTTTCTACCAGTCTTTTTGCTTACCTATTAAAAACTGACTACACCAGGCATGCGAGAATAGCGTGGTCAGCTTTCTAGCTATGCTGGGAACACAGCCTGCTCTCCTCCAATGATCAGACTTGTCTTGAAACTCCCAGCCCCCTCCTCACACAGCAGTTCAGTGTTCTGCTGCCCCCCCCCCCCAAATGCAGACCTGAAAGGACGTGCATTTGTTTATGTCTGCTTACCTTTGAGCCCATCCAGGTCCAGACCTAAAATGTGACAGATCATAGATAACCTGATGTACACAAATTCAAGTCCGGCCACCCAAAGATCGAACAAGGGTCTAGGAAAGTCCACTGCCAAAATACAGCAAACACAAGCATAGATGTCCCAGAAATGACACTTGTCCCGTTCTGCCCTGATTCAGCAGGGGATCTGTACATGGATCATGTCCTCCATGAAAAAACCCTGAAACCTAATGCAGGCCATAGATGGGGAGAAAAACTGCAGATTTTTCTTTTAAAAAACGAAAAATCGGTTGTTCAAGTGGCCGACGTTACCATCAATGGTAAAAAAAAAATCGGCAGATTTTCTACCCGTCTAGAGCCGGCAAAAAGTGTCCCTGCAGAGAGCTCTGCTATTTCTTTGACAGTTCTCTGACAGTTCCTTGACATTTATAGAAGTTGCAACAATGTATCTATTTGTTTCCATTTAGGATACAGATGTTTTTATTCGGAAACAAATAGATACAATGTTTCAACCGCTGTAAATGTGAAGGAACTGTCAGAGAACGGTCAGAAATAGCGGAGCTCTCTGCAGAGACACTTTTTGCTGGACTGGAATTCTTCTTATTTTCATCCTACTTCTTCTTCTTCTTCTTCTTCATCCTCATCCTCATCCTCTTCTTCTTCTTCTTCTTCATCCTCATCCTCATCCTCATCCTCTTCTTCTTCTTCATCCTCATCCTCATCCTCATCCTCTTCTTCTTCTTCTTCTTCTTCATCCTCATCCTCTTCTTCTTCTTCTTCTTCATCCTCATCCTCTTCTTCATCCTCATCCTCTTCTTCATCATCCTCATCCTCTTCTTCTTCTTCTTCATCCTCTTCTTCTTCATCATCCTCATCCTCTTCTTCTGCATCCTCATCCTATTCTTCTTCATGATCATCCTCATCCTCTTCTTCTTCATGATCATCCTCATCCTCTTCTTCTTCTTCATCCTCATTCTCCTCTTCTTCTTCATCCTCATCCTCTTCTTCTTCATCATCATCATCCTCATCCTCTTCTTCATCCTCATCCTCTTCTTCATCCTCATCCTCTTCTTCTTCTTCATCCTCATCCTCTTCATCCTCATCCTCTTCTTCTTCATCCTCTTCTTCTTCCTCTTCTTCTTCATCATCGTCTTCCTCTTCTTCTTTTTCTTCTTTTTGTCTTCCTCTTGCAGGTCACTGCTCATGCGCAGATTTTTTATCGGTAAAAAATCGGCCGATTTGCCCACTAATGCAGGCCATAGACGGGTCGAAAATCGGCCGATTTTTCGGCCGAAAATAAAATCGGCCGATTTTCGGATCGTTAGTGGGCGATTTGGTCGGCCGTTTTTCGGTATTTTGGCCGTTTTTGTTTTTCGGTAAAGTTGGAAAAAAATCGGCCGATTTTGCCGATCGGCCGATTTTCGCGGCAATTAGTGGGCAAATCGGCCGATTTTTTACAGATAAAAAATCTGCGCATGAGCAGTGACCTGCAAGAGGAAGACAAAAAGAAGAAAAAGAAGAAGAGGAAGAGGATGAAGAAGAGGATGAAGAAGAAGAAGAGGAAGAAGAGGATGAAGAAGAAGAGGATGAGGATGATGAAGAAGAAGAGGATGAGGATGAAGAAGAAGAAGAGGATGAGGATGATGATGAAGAAGAAGAGGATGAGGATGAGGAAGAAGGAGGAGGATGATGATGAAGAAGAGGATGAGGATGATGAAGAAGAAGAAGAAGAAGAAGAGGATGAGTATGAAGAAGAGGATGGGGATGAAGAAGAGGATGAGGATGAAGATGAAGAAGAGGATGGGGATGATGAAGAAGAAGAGGATGAAGAAGAGGATGAGGATGAAGAAGAAGAAGAAGAGGATGAGGATGAAGAAGAAGAAGAAGAAGAGGATGAGGATGAAGAAGAAGAAGAAGAGGATGAGGATGAAGAAGAAGAAGAAGAGGATGAGGATGAAGAAGAAGAAGAAGAGGATGAGGATGAAGAAGAAGAAGAAGAAGAAGAAGAAGAAGAGGATGAGGATGAAGAAGAAGAAGAAGAAGAGGATGAGGATGAAGAAGAAGAAGAAGAAGAAGAGGATGAGGATGAAGAAGAAGAAGAAGAAGAGGATGAGGATGAAGAAGAAGAAGAAGTAGGATGAAAATAAGAAGAATTCCAGTCCAGCAAAAAGTGTCTCTGCAGAGAGCTCCGCTATTTCTGACAGTTCTCTGACAGTTCCTTGACATTTACAGCGGTTGAAACATTGTATCTATTTGTTTCCGAATAAAAACATCTGTATCCTAAATGGAAACAAATAGATACATTGTTGCAACTTCTATAAATGTCAAGGAACTGTCAGAGAAATAGCAGAGCTCTCTGCAGGGACACTTTTTGCCGGCTCTAGACGGGTAGAAAATCGGCCGATTTTTTTTACCATTGATGGTAACGTCGGCCACTTGAACAACCAATTTTTCGTTTTTTAAAAGAAAAATCTGCAGTTTTTCTCCCCATCTATGGCCTGCATAATTGCCGCGAAAATCGGCCGATCGGCAAAATCGGCCGATTTTTTCCAACTTTACCGAAAAAAAAAAACGGCCAAAATACCGAAAAACGGCCGACCAAATCGCCCACTAACGATCCGAAAATCGGCCGATTTTATTTTCGGCCGAAAAATCGGCCGATTTTCGACCCATCTATGGCCTGCATAACTCTCTCTCTCTCTCCCTCCCTCCCTTATGCAGCTGAGAACTCTAAGGTGAGGGTGTACAAATTACAATCACTTTAAACAGGTAAGCAAAAGGATTGCTGGGTCCTGAGACTATAGACAATAGGGGAGGGGGGATTAAGAGCATTACAGCTATATTTGCATGAAAAACCTAAGCTCTTAGCATGTAGGTTGTGTTCCTTATATGCATTTCAATTCTTGCACCTTGAGGTAGTATTCACACTACCGCATTGATGTACTGTGTGTTATGTGTATTGGCAAGTTGTTATACAATTCATTTTGACTGGCATCCCAATGACATTCCACAAGGTTCCTGAACTGGAGAGCACCACAGTGCATAGTAATGTGCTACCATGCACTGTCAATGCGCTGTGGAGGAATAAAAGTTGCAGGTATTTTTTTTTTTGCTCTTCAGGTGCATTTGCAGACAAATCTAAATTAATAGGCTGTCTTAAAGTACAGTATATGTGAACCCTTATCTTTTAAAGCAACCCATTCAGTTTAAAATAGGCAAAATGTTTGTGTGTATGTATAATGTGTTTGTGTGTATATATATATATATATATATGTATATGTATATATATCATACATACACAGTGCCCAGCATAAATGAGTACACCGCAACAGATTTGTCAGAAAACCTTTACTTTCCTTTCAGAAGCAATATCTTCTGTGGGACACTACAGTATACTACAAAATACTCCCACAAATGCGGGCCATTGATTGCAAACAAGATTTGTTAATTTTCACACACAAAAAAGTATTTTTCCTAACAAATTCATTCAAGACCATATTGCAAAAATGAATACACCCCAATGAAAATCTAACACCAAGCCCGACTTTGAAATCAAGCAACTTACAGTGAAATAGCACGATTTCAAAGTCGGGGGACATGCCAATTTCGGGTGCGATTTGCAAGACATCTGACACAGATGTCTATGCAAATCGCACCAAAAGTAGTGCATGCACTTCTTTAGAAATTGGTGCGGCTCCAACCAAGTTGGAACCACACCGATATAACCACTGTAATTGCAAGCAATAGGGTGCGGCTTGGCATGCAATTTGCAAGTCGCATGGCATGCAAATCTCATGCCAAGTTGCAACCAGTGCGACTGGGGTCTTTGGAGCAAAGCTAAATTTTAGAAAACAAAATCCTATTTAACAAGAATTCAACTACAAGTGAGTCTAATTATTCTTTAAACAGGTGTCCAGCATATAGCTGATTATAAAAGGGCGTTAGTTAACAAAGAAAACCCCTTCACATGTCATGTTGTCAGCAATGGCACCACATAGAAGAGAAATGTCACAAGGCCTGAGAAAGAAAATAATTTCTTTACACAAGAAAGGTGAAGGCTACAAGAAGAATAGCAAAACTTTACTTATTAGTCAGAATACTGTAGCAGCAGTGATACAAAAATTTAACAAAGATGGAACTGCAACCATCTCACATCCAGGCTGTCCACGGAAGTTAAAACCTTGGCAGGAGCATCTTCTGATGAGAAGGGTGGAAGAAAATTGGCATGCAAGTTCACTGCAATTAGCTAAAGAAGTAGAAAGCGAAACTGGGGTGATTGTTTCCCATGACACAATACGGCGTACGCTGCAGAAGAATGTCATGCATGGGTGTCCACAAAGGAAACCTCTCCTAAAGCCCATGCACAAATACGCCCGCCTAGAATTTTCCAGGTCCCATGCTGAAAAAGAAGTCTACTGGGACTCTGTACTCTGGAGTGATGAGACCAAAATAAATGTCTTTGGAACTGTTGGCTTCAAAACTGTATTGCGTTGCAAAGGTTAGGAGTAGAAAGAGAAATGCATGGTGCCTACAGTTAAACATGGTGGTGGCAGTGTCCTTCTGTGGGGTTCCATGCTGCTGGTGCCAGGAGCTGCATTTCATTGATGGTATCATGAATTCACAGATGTACTGTTCTATATTGAAAGAGAAGATGCTACCATCATTCCGTGCCCTTGGTCTTCGTGCACTTTCCCAACATGACAATGATCCAAAACACACATCTAAGACCACTGTTGCATTTCTGAAGAAGAACAGGGGGAAAGTGATTCAGTGGCCAAGTATGTCTCCTGATCTGAAACCCAATCGAACACCTATGGGGAATTCTGAAGGGACCATTTAAGCCTCACTCTCCATCCAGCATCCAGGCACTAAAAGAGGTCGTTCTTGAAGAATGGAAAAAGATAGATGTTGCAGTATGTTGCCAACTTGTTCATTCCATGCCTAGAAGACTGGGTGCTGTCCTTACAAATCATGGAGGTCATATAAAACACTAGATGTAGTAGTTTTTGTTGTGGGGTGTATTCATTTTTGCATCAACTAATTTGAGAAAAACTGAAGATTTGTGATCTAAGTTACCTTACTTTCATTTTAACGAGCTAAACAAATGTTCTGTAAGACTCAGTTTTGTCAAAATGTTAGAAATTGTTCTTGTGTTCATTGAGAGATTGATTAAAATCTTACTTTTCAAAAGGGGGGGTGTGTGTGTAAATATATAATTTTTTTTAAACATTATAAATGCCTCTGGTCTCAGCTACATAAGAGGCTTAGAGTGGTGAGGGAGAAGAAACAGCAGCCACACAAGTCTTGGCAATTGAAGGAAAGGCAGACTGGGCTCCCAGCACAGCCTGAACACTGAACACACTAAGATGAATGTGCTTCCATGCCTAGCTTGGTCACTTTGAAATAGGAAAGCGGTGGGACTGGCAGCATGATCAAATATTTCACACAAAGGAGGCAATGCAAAGAGAACAGGATGTCTTTTAATACATGCATGTGGTACAACATACACATATCAGGAATATGAAGTGTTGAGGTAACATACACTTTAGTGCATGACATAATGTGCATTAACATATTGCACTAGAGCAAAATGGACCCTTAGGGGTTTATTTACAAAAGCAGGAGAGTGCAAAATCAGGCCCACTTCTACATAGAAATCAATCAGCTTCCAGGTTTTATTGGCAAAGCTTAATTGTACAAGCTGAAGTTAGAAGCTCATTGGTTTCTATGCAGAATTCAGCTTGATTTTGCACTCATCAGCTTTAGTAAATAAACTCCTTAAAGTGTTACTAAACCCAGGACCCTGCATTCACTATATCTGGTCTCCCACAGTACACACAACATGGAAGTGCAATTAGTTTAGTAAATATAAACCGCTAAATACCTTTTCTCATCAGCAGTTAGAGCAGTCTTGTGACTTCAGCTGAGCACTGGTTAAAGCTTGTAGGAGTTTTCTTTCTGTTCTATAATGATGTGAAACCTCTGACCCTCTACTGGACAGCGCTGATTGGCCCTGTGCTGATCACATGCACTCTCCCAAGAAAAAAAAAACCTCTCTAGCAATACACACCAAACTGAGCATGTGTATGTGACTACTATTCAGTCTATATCAGGTGGTCATTTCAACAAGAGGAGAGGCAGAGAAGAAAGGATCAAACAGCCTTTTTACACAATGCAGAGGATTAACCCCTTAGGTTCCACAGTGAGTATAACAAGCATGCTTTACTGTATATACAGACTGATTTTACTGTTGTGGGTTTAATAACACTTGCCTTAGGAAATCACTTCTTCCAGAAAGGTGGAATTTTCATTTAAGATAGAATGCCAAAATGCTTTGAATCCTGCCAAGCCGTGTAATGTTTACTTACTCCCTTGCCAGAAGTCTTGCCTTTTGACCAGTCCCTGGTGATACTTGTTTAGTTAGCATCTTCTACACAAAGCACTCCAGAGTTTCCCTGTACATAATGACGCATAACACAAAATGGACATGCCCTGCCTGTTATTGGAGTAGGATTGTGCTCCTGCAAAGACTGGCATGTGATCTAGTGATCTTAGATACACAGAATATAACTGGATACTAACATTTATAGGTAAATCTGATCCAGGGAATATCCGATTGCCTCTCGGGGAATCAGGAAAGAAATTTTTTCCCTTTCAGGAGCAAATTGGATCATGTTTTGCTGGGTTTTTTGCCTTCCTCTGGATCAACTGTGGGTGTGGGATTATAACTTTTTTTTTCAACGGTTGAACTGGATGGATTTTTGTCTTTTTTCAGCCAGACTAACTATGTAACTATGATATTGCATGTGATAATATATAAACTGTGGGATCTGTCCTCTTACCCACTACTGATCAGAGCAGAGCGGTTGAAAGACATGCCCGTGTCCGCTCAGTTTATGTAGAACGGATATGGACACAGCCCGCTCTGCTCTGTGAGTGGTAGGAAGCAAACGGACTTCGCTATCTGTTTACACCCAACTCTCCTCCGATTCCATAATCCTAGGCAGAGGAGGATCCATTCCATTCCGGATTGGTTTAGAGGTAGGCTGTGCAAACTACATCAAGTCTGTGTATTCCCACCTTTCTATAGGGGTGAATGGAGGGTTAAATCAGGTCTGCCTAAAAAGTGACAGGCAAACCTGATCAGACCTTTCATTTGAAGGGGGGCTTACAGTTTAGCTTAGCAGCAACAGGGTCTTTATGCTGAAAATGCACAATTCCCCTACTGCCCAACTAACTGCAGTCAGTGCGGACAGCTGCCGCATACTAAACCACTGCAGCTGTTAGGGTAGTGTGAATAGGCCCTTAGACTTCCAGTTTGGGGGGGTTAAAACACATGGTTGAGCCATGTTTTTAGCAACCCCTCAACCGCAAACTGCAAAGGGGGTGTTGGCATGCCGCAGTCACAATGCTTCACACCCAAAGAAAAAATTATGGCTGCTGCCTGCCAAATTCAAACTATTCATGTGAAACCATATGCAACCATGAGCAATGCACTCAGTGGCAGCAACTTTGGGGTTAAAAAAGGGCTATGAAGAGGTTTCACATTGCCTCCTCATCACTTGTCAAAGATCTCTAAAAAGCCATCAAAATGCAGATTTCTTTTCAGAGGCTCTGTGCTTTAGACTCAAGTCTAAACTTAGACTGACCATACATTAGCCAATTTTCTTTCTTTCAACCATGGGTTGAAGGAAAGAAAATCCTTGATCCCCCCATGTACACAGTCAGTGTTGATGAGAGAATCCTTCCTGCTGTGCTATTGTATTCTGACAGCAGGAGGTTTCCCCACCATCAGAATACCATGATTACTGCTGCCAACTATAGTCCCTATCAGTAATTGTGTGGGAAAAAAAGACTGGCTGCTTGTACTGAAGTCGATTACATACATCAACATCAGTACCGCCAGTATGCCCATAGATCAATCAAAATTAGTCCAGTTCCTGCTGAACCTGTTGAATTTCGATCTGCATATGACCATCCGGCTTTAGTCTCCCACAAGAATAATTATCTTTATTTCATCCAAATGACTATAATTATCAAATCGTATTGGATTCAACTAAAAATAGCTATGACCTTTTTTTTGGAAATAAGTGTCCCTATCCTGGTGTGTTAGATTTGGAATTGAGCCTCATGTGTCCATTTAGGTATTGTGTTTGACGTGGTCCCTTAAAGGATAAGTACACCTTTGCACCTTTGTGCAGGTAAAAAAATGTGCATTTATTACATGTATTGTCTCTCTCACTTTCTGTTTGTCTATGGTACAGAAAGCGAAAAAAATGATGGTGGGAAAAAAAAAAATCTTACAGGGGTTATAACCCTCCCCTACTCTATACAAAATGAAAAAAAAAGGTTTTGCTTATAGTTCTATGTCAAAGTGGTTGTAAACCTCAGACACGAACAAAGCATATCCCTCTACAGTGTGTACTTGTCTCAATCCAGAGCAATGTCTGCTGCCCTGTTCCTATGCTATAAGCATTATAAGCATGAGTCACTTCTGACAAGTTTTCCTGACACCAAGAGGAGAAAGGTGACAGGGGAGGGCAGAGCCTGTGATTGACAGCTTTAGCTCTATTCCTGTGTATTGTGTGAAGAGGGGTGTGTCCATTCCCTCCAATCAGAGCTCTCCTCACTGATGCAATTTCAGCTCTCCGCCTCCTGCTTTTCAGAGCTGAGAAATCCCATGTAAATTCAGCACTTTGAATGGATGTAGGGGAAAGAGATCTGCAGATAAACAGGTACAACTTATGCAGGAGGATTTGTTTTACCTCTGTGTATCAGCTGAGGCCAGTCACTTCACTGGTTATACGTAAGGGTTTACAACCACTTTAAATAAAGTGAAAGTAAAACTGGCCGTAGATTTGGCCAGTTCATCAGGGACTTTCGTCAGAATTTCGATACATCTATGCAGGGTCAGTACTGGACTATTTTGCGCCCTAGGCAAGACCAACTACTTGCCCCCCCCCAAAAAAAAACAAACAAACTTCACCTGTAGTTTTACTTCACCTTCCCTAGCACACATCCTCTTTCCCCTCAGATTCTCCACCCTAGCACAAATTCACTCCCCTAAATTCCCCCTCCTAGCATACATCCCCCCACTCCCGCCTCCTAGCGCAACCCCCTCCAAATTACCCTTCCCAGCACAAATAGCCCCATCCCCCCTCCGGCACAAACCTCTTATCTCAACAACAATGATGGTTACCCTTCCCCCCCCCTCTTTTTTGTGTACAGTTTCCCTGGACTGTAACCACAATCCCCAAACTTACAGGCGGAAAACCAGGTAGAGATGCGCGTTGTGCTGTGCTCTCACTCCTGTCAGTGGAGTGATCCTCCATACAGCAGATGACACAGGATCACTCTTGGATTGGGCTGTACACAGTTTGATTACCTCACCCCCTATCTCCAATGACTGCTCATCTCTTGGCAACAGGGAGCTAGAGAATGATTCAAACACACCGATATAAGAGCGATCCTGAGTTATCTGCTTTATGGAGGATCGCTGCACTGACAGGGGAGGAGAGCACAGCCCGCACCTCCCGGCTCTCTCCTGTCATTTCTCCTTTGCAGGCTTCACTGCTCCAGGTTACTCTTGACTTGTCTCAGCCGTGAGTAAGTGGATGGGACTCAGTGACCAGGCACAGCATCCATGGAAAGGGGAGCACAACTGAAATCTGGGGGAGGCTTAGCCCACTCCAGCGCACCCCTAGATCTGGCCAAGGTGGAGAGAATGGAAGCCAGTGGCTCAGGCCATGCCTAGGATGGCAGTGCGACCTAGTTGGCCATCTAGTTTGCCTAGTGGTAGCATTGGCCCTGCCTCTATGGCTGTTTCTGCTAGAGAGAAGATGATCTAAAGATTGACTTCCCTTGAATGGGAATGCTGGAAAATGTACATTCAATCAGTGCGTGCAGCCAGTCGGCTACAGCGCTAATCAGTGCATTTTGAATACAAAGTTGGGGGGGGGGATTTCTTCATCCACCTTGATTTTGTGGATGGGGAAATTGGGTAATTTTTTTTTATCTGATAAAAAATAGAAGATCCATCTGTGGTCAGCTTGAGACCATAGACTGCATTGAGCTATCTGATTGTGATTGATGACAGCATGGGGTTTATTTACTAAAGCTGGAGAGTTAGAAGCTGATTGGTTTCAATGCAGAAGGGAGTCTGATGTTGGACTCTCCAGCTTTAGTAAATAAACCCCTATGGTTCTTCTGTACTATCTGTACTTTATGACTTTAGAAGTTACAGTCCATTTGTTATGGATCCACCCAGAGACCAAATTATGCCCCGTGTCTGATCACACATGTTGACCGTAAATAGGCTGCTAAATAAACTGTCCTGTTATCTGTATAATTACATACTTTCTTGCACAGCCAAGAGAACACATGACTGGAATGAGACCATCCCTGTTTGATAATTGCAACTCCACCTGCCTCTACAGTCATAAAACAATTAGACTACAATGGACATCGAGGGTAGTCAGGACTAGGAGCATGTTGCTGTGTGTATGCAATAATACATTTTTAATATTTTGACGGGTTGTAAAAAAACTTTACCTATTAAAATTTCCTCGTACTCAGGACAGGAAGTGATGGGAAATTTCTCCAGATGGGGCGCTATAGGTTTTTTGCCTGTTGCAGTATCCATAATGGACCCCTATGTGCTCCCCTCCTGCTTACACATTCTCCTTCCACTTAGGTCTCCTCCTGCAACAACTCTTCGGGGTTCGTTCACAGCAGCTCCATTGAGCTGTGTTGGGCAGCAATGGCAAGCACAGTCCTAACACATAGACAATGCAATTTGCCTTATGTCCTATTAGTTCACACCAATGTATGTAGGATCTGTCACATGTTTCTGCAATCTGTTCCTACACCAAAGCACTGTCACACTTAGAATTACCTGGACCTTCATCATTAATATACATAAAAAAAGCAAGCAGAGATGCATTGTACAACAAATCGCAGCATGTGTGCACAACACACATCAGCAGGTGTGTCTCCTGGTATGAATGAGCCCTCAGTATGTGGCTCCATTCACACATTTTTAGTGCTTTTTGCAGAAATGCACTACAGTCCATTTAACCACTTCAAGTCCAGACACTTTCACTCCCTTCCAGTTCAGGCCAATTTTCAGCTTTCAGTGCTATCACACTTTGAATGACAATTGCGCGGTCATGCAACACTGTACCCATATGATTTTTTTTGCATTTTTTAAGACAGATAAAACTTTATTTTGATGGCATTTATTTACCATTGGGATTTTTATTTTTTTGCTATATAAATGAAAAATTTCAAACCTTTTGAAAAAAAAGTGTTTTTCTTAAAATTTTTTATAAAATTTATACAATTTTGCAAATAAATAATCTTTCTTCATAAATATTGGCCAAAATGTATTCATCTATCCTTTTAGTAAAAAAAAAGTAACCCATATTAGTTTATAACCAAAATTATAACATTACATTTTTATTTTTTTTATATTATTTATATATTTTTTTAACATACTGTCACCCTAGCAGTACAGTGTCATCATGGTGACACTGTACTACTTGTGGGGGGGTGATGAAGATTTTGAATTTTTTTTTTTTTACACTTATTGCTTTTACATCCAAAAAGGCTGGAAAAGCAATCATTTCTCCTCTCTGGCTGCATTCTTGCAGCCATTGAGAAATACTGTGAGAGCTGTGATTGGTCACAGCTTGTCACATGGTACTGTTGTGAATAACCTTGTACCATGTGACCTCTGTGATCATTCACAGATTTCACTAGTAGTAAGCAATGGTGTCAGAAGTGACATCTGGCTTACTACTATTAATGTGATCACTGATTGCCAATCACTGATCAGATGATCAGGATCTCACACAGAGGTCCCGTACAGCGATCAGTGTTCCGCTGTGTCCTCCGGACACAACAGGCACCGGATCGTGGTGCTGCGTGCTCCCAGGAAGCATGCACAGGCAGTCAATGCGGGGGCCGTTTATAAATGGCCACCAGCCCCTGCACTGCTCTCCTCCAGCCGTTTATGTACATGGGCTGGACAGGAAGTGGGTAACATAGTTTCCTATGGAACATGTTCACATCTATGCTTTTTTGAGTTGCTGCGTTTTTGGGAAGGGTCAAGGACTTTCTTAAAAGCAAAATGCAGCATTTTTGCTACAATAGATTTCAATGGAGAATCTGCTGAAATGCATGGTAGTGCGTTTTATGCCACGTTTGTGCCACATTTTGTATTCTGCCAAGCAATAAAAAAAGTTCCACTTAATAAAAAAAAAAGCTGAATAAAAATGCAAAAGGCGTGAAAAACACATGTAGAAAAACGCAAAACGAACTGTGAAAAGCACCGCAAAACAGTCAAAAAGCAAACTGCATAGGTGTGCATGGAGCCTTAGACTTTATAAACCAGCCTGACTATGACAACTTAGGCTATGTTTAGATGTTCTGCAGGTTGTCGTGCCTCTGAAAAGTGATCTGTGTTTGGATTGATTTTCTGGAGTGTTTGACAGGTGGAGTGTAAGCAGAATTGATGCCCCATCAGCACCTATTTTAACCCTACAAATGCTGCATCAATTCACATACTGTCTGCGTTTAAGGACATTCACCCATACCTGCACGGCTGTCAAAATTAGACCATCAACTGTGTCCCTGCAGCTGCTGCATCTCAATAGACATGAACAGGGCTGCCTGCACACGGATGCACAGAACACCTGTGTTTCTCCTGCAGGCATGGATGGCCCTTTGCATACGTGTATGGTTATTGTGTTATTTTCCACCTCCCCACTGCAGAAATGAGAGTTGGAAGCGGATTTGTTCCTATGAGCAGCTCTATTTTGCTTTTTTCACTTCCATTTCATATGATTCCAAACACTAGGGAAGGTTCCTGGTAGCACAGTTTTTTTCAAATCAACTTTTGTCAGTAATGATCTGTCCTGCGCCCTGGATGGATCACTAATTTGTATAGTAATATGCTTAGAAAATATCAGTGCAATGATGGAAGATTTTGTGTTCCCATATCAATGGGTTACAATGCTTGTGTTATTTTCAATGCTGCACTACAGAAATGACAGCTGGATGCTCATAGGCTGCTATGGGCCACAAGAACACCTGTCACTTGTGGCTGCCACCCCTCTGAAAAGTGAACCATTTTTCAAAGGCATTTCACAGGTGGGTTGCAGGCTATATGTTACCTCTGGGATGCCTGTTTACGTGCCATGTTCTGTGTGAGTTTCCCACGCCGCGTTCCAAATGCAGGAGGTGTGCAATCTGCTGCAGGTGTCAATAGATTCCTAATGACACCTCAAACACAGATCACAAATGCAGTGCGTTTGCCTGCACTGGATCACTTGGTACCTCAGTAACATGCCATCCAGTTGCAGTGCATTTTTAAAAGCAGTCCATGAATGGGTTGAAAATCGCATCGTACTGAATCCCAGAGGAACATGTAGCGTGTTCCTGTATGATTCCTGGCATGAACCAGAAGTAACTCTTGAAAGGCTGCAGCACCAAAGAGCAGCTGCATACATTACACACAGTGATAGGGCAGTTGTGAAGCGACCACATGATCCTAAATAAGTCATGATTGGGCGCTGGTGTCACAAAATGACACTTTATTCTAGTCTAGGCACTGCAGGATGTTCTATGCGTTTTTGAGTTGCTGCGTTTTTGGAAAGGGTCAAGGACTTTTTTCAAAGCAAAAAGCAGCATTTTAGCTACAATAGATCTGCTGAAATTCATGCTAGTGCATTTTTGCCATGTTTGTGCCGCATTTTGCATTTTGTATTCTGCCCAGCAACAAAAAAAATTCCACTTTAAAAAAAAAAAAGCTGAACAAACCACAAAAGGCGTGAAAAACGCATGTAGAAAAACGCAAAATGAACTGTGAAAAGCACAGCAAAACGGTCAAAAAGCAAACTACATAGGTGTTCATAGAGCCTTAGACTTTATAAACCAGCCTGACTATGACAACTTAGGCTATGTTTAGATGTTCTACAGGTTGTCGTGCACACAGCAGCTGCATACATTACACACAGTGGTAGGGCAGTTGTGTCATGATTGGGCGCCGCACTGCACTTTGGGCGCTGCACTAGGCACTGCAGGATGTTCTATGCCTATTTGATTTGCGGCGTTTTTAGAAAGGGTCAAGGACTTGTAAAAGCAAAAAGCAGCGTTTCTGCTAACATAGATTTCAATGGAGAATCTGCTGAAATGCATGGTAGTGCGTTTTTGCCACGTTTTTGTGCGGCATTTTGTATTTTGCCCAGCAACAAAAAAAAAATTCCACTTTAAAAAAAACAGGAGCTGTACAAAACGCAAAAGGCATGAAAAACGCATGTAGAAAAACACAGACTGAACTGTGAAAAGTACCGCAAAGCGGTCAAAATGCAAATTGTATAGGTGTTCACGGAGCCTTAGACTTTATAAACCAGCCTGACTATGACAACTTAGGTTATGTTTAGATATTCTGCAGGTTGTCGTGCGCAAAGCAGCTGCATACATTACACGCAGTGGTAGGGCAGTTGTGAAGTGACTCCATTACCCTAAATGAGTCATGATTGGGTGCCGGTGTCACAAAATTACATTTTATTTGAGTCTAGGCACTACAGGATGTTGCAGTGCTGTGCATTGCACTGCGTAAAAAGTATTCATGATGCAGTGCACCACACCTCAACATGATGTTATGGGGGTAACGGGGTACATAGATAACAATGGTTTTCTATGAGCCCTTGCATTGAGCCTGCGGTATTCTCTGCAGATTAGTGCAGCTCCATGGAGATGGTGTGAAGGAGCCCTTATGGTGGCCATACACGGTGCAATAAAACACAATGATCGATGCCCGATTAAAAAAAACAAACCCATAAAATGAAATATTGAGTGAGACAAAAATGGCATGGCTGAGCAATGAGCAACAAATAGCAACAGTTTTTGAATCACTCAGGTCATTGTGGAGGAAAAAAAAAATGACCAAATAGGGTCGATCTATGGTGGTTTTTCACATCCTATATGGGACACGTGTATTTTTATGTAGATCGATCGTAAGTGAATCACAAAAGCACAAAAAAATGCCATTGATTGACCTTGTAGATGTTTTTATGGTTTCTAGCTCCTTGATATCCGATTCAATCATTTTGTTGAATCGGATATTGATTGTTCAGTTTCATCACACCATGTGTGGCCACCATTATAAATGCTGATATTGTATAATATTGATGATCATGGTCATTATAGATTTATATACTAGCACAGTGGCTAAATGGTTAGCATTTCCACCAGGCAGCACTAGGGTTGTTGGTTAGAATCCCAACCACAGCACCATCTGCCTGGAGTTTGCATGCTCTCCCTGTGTCTGCGTGGGTTTCCTCCGGGTACTCTGGTCTCCTCCCACACTCCAAAGACATGTTGGTAGGTTAATTGGATCCTGTCTAAATTTGCCCTAGTATGTGTATGTATGGATGCAAGTTAGGGACCTTAGATTGTACGCCCCTTGAGGGTTAGGAACTGATGTGAATGTACAATATATATGTAAAAGTGCTGCGTAAATTGATGGCGCTATATAAGTACCTGAAAAACATAAATATACTAAAAGTGCGCTAAGAAGAAAATTGCTTAAGCTCCATTCATACTCCATTTTTAAGACAGAAAAAAGGGGAAAAAACCTGCACTACACCCCAGACAATACAATATGTGAATGTATAAAAAATATATATATACTGTATTCTGAATAAATAGTGAAACAATTAGTGAACTGCTGGTACTATTTCCTTGAACATCAGAAAATACAAAATATATATAAAATGAGTGTGCTGTACACTAAAAAATCATAAACAATAATAAATCAAATAAATACTGCTACTTAAGAAAAGTGCATAAATTAATTGGTTCTCCAATCCCGGAGGACGCCATTTTTGGAGAGCCGCGTGTTGGGCAGAGCTTTCTGTGACGTCACCTTGTTCCGGCCGGTGGTCTGACCCTGCGGGAGTTTTAAATGTTTACACTGCCTTTATGTACCTTATCTATATAAGTGCAATACTTTAATAACTTCTTTGCTGGTTTATCGGGTCACCCTATGATGTTTTCTTCTTCTGTCTTAAACCTTTCCTTGCATGATGTGGAGAGCTGTCTGATGTGATGTATTCATTCAAGTGAACCTGCAGTTGTCCATTCATCTCCTTGATATGGCTAACTAGGGTGTAAGTGTGGGATCTGAACACCATCTGCTCGTTTGATCTCTTGATTGGAGATCAAAGTGTCTGGTAAGAGGCTGTTTTTTTCTTTTGTGTCAAGCATTTGTGGACACCTATGCACTTTTCATTGGAGGATTTCTTTAGCACACAACACTGTGTTATTGAATTTTGGGACTTTTAATTATTTAATATATGAATGTGGACTTATATCATTTCAATTCATTTATGTACATTTTTTATGTAGCAGTATTTATTTGATTTATTATTGTTTATTATTTTTTAGTATACAGCCCACTAATTTTTTATATACTCCATTTTTGCAATGCTGTGAATCACAAAGTGCGTCCATTCGCAATCACTTCAGATAACCGCTGGCTGTGTGAACAGTCAAGAATCGCTTCAGCCACTGACAGCCTGCTATTGAAGTGTACAGACTTTGCCGCCACAGTTATCCACACACAGCGGTCAAATTGTTGCCGTTGCGTTCGCAGTGTGGCAAAATGCCTGTGAAAATGCAGCCCGGGTCCATGTCAATCAATAAGTGCATTTGTTTTATTTTCAAATCTGCATGGCAGACATGACCGTTGGAAGCTGATTGGTTGCTACGGGCAACACAAACACTTGTCACACACGTCCTCCTGTGTGCTTTCAATTTTCTCTCCCAATTCAGATGAACTCAGACATGTCAAGAACTAAACAGGAGAGATAGATCTGAATCGTGCTGAGCAAATTCCAACACAAAAGCCAGCGAGGTGGAGTCTGGAAGTCGAGCTTCACAGCAGAGAACATTGTAACAAGGCAGCAGTCTTTGTAGAAGTGGGCGGGGCCATGTCACCACCTCCTGATGAAGCCCGCCCCCCTGTCCTCTTTCAGGATCCTGGTGAAGATCTGTCATAGCAGCAGGTGCACCTGGCAGCGGCAGGTAAGAGGACTTCAGTGTCTTTCCTATTTATTTCCATGGTCCAGAGTCACAACATGAGGATCTGATCCTGTGGGGAGCTTTTCAGGACACAAAGACAGCTGCTGTACTTGTAAGAGATGTGACTGCACAAAGGGTTAATCCATGGCTTCCCTTTCCACCGAGCGACAACCTGACGTTGTCCTGTTGTTTTAGGTTCAAATTAGAATCACTCAAAGAAAGTCTGTGGGCGCTTAGATGTCCTGATCTGTTTGCAGAAGGTGTTCACCTGTTGAAGTCTAGCGAAAGCCAAAACTTCTTCCTTTTTAGTTTTAAATGGAATATGAAATGCTTAAAACCCGGTTTTGTTTGCTTTTGCGGTCAGTGTCCCATTTAGGGAGATTTTCCTTCGCTTCCTGTCCTAGAGACAAAACATATAAGATGAAATCTATATAAAGTGAGTTTAAAATCCTCAGTGCCAGCTGTCATGAGAACAGGTGTCCCCATTGAGACATTCCCCTTTATTTCCTGTTCCACTGTAAAATTTCACTCCAATGGGGACACGATGGCAAGAAAAGAAAAAAAACTGGCAGGTTCTAATCCTTTCCCAGCACTGTCTGGGAAAAAAAAATAAAATGTGTGTGTGTATATATATATATATATGTGTGTGTGTGTGTGTGTGTGTGTGTGTGTGTGTGTGTGTGTGTGTTTTAGGTGTCAGGGTTTTTTCATGGAGGACATGATCCATGTACAGATCCCCTGCTGAATCAGGGCAGAACGGGACAAGTGTCATTTCTGGGACATCTATGCTTGTGTTTGCTGTATTTTGGCAGTGGACTTTTCTAGACCCTTGTTCGATCTTTGGGTGGCCGGACTTGAATTTGTGTACATCAGGTTATCTATGATCTGTCACATTTTAGGTCTGGACCTGGATGGGCTCAAAGGTAAGCAGACATAAACAAATGCACGTCCTTTCAGGTCTGCCTAATCCACCTAATAAACTGACAGGTGGACCCGATCAGAAGAAAGGACCCTTGGGGTTCACACGCATGGACTGTTGGGGCCACACTCCGCCAAGATCAGCGTAGTTCTGCAGTGGGCACGGCCAGGTGTTTCCGCTCGGTTGTGGACAGGAGGCTGGACAGATTAATGACCGGCTGGCACAGATGATCACATATATTTGCACTGTGGTTGACCTGCAATTAGGGACAGGCATGGACCCCGAATGTAAACTTCATCCCCATGTGTGTTCCTAACCGCAAGTGGTCACTCCATGTATGATTATATGCCAACAGCCGCCAGCAGTGTCAGCCTGTCATTGATTTGTACAGGTTCCTGTGTGCAGTTAATCAAACACCTGACCATACCCAATGAAGAAACACGCTAATCTATAAATGCATCTCTAATCGCCTGTGTGCATGATCCCGCCGGATTCACTTCATGTCATTTGTCTGCAGGATGTGGATGTCCATACCAGGGGCAGACTAACAACTCATGGGGCCCCCAGGCAATATTGGATCATGGGGCCCCCGGGCAATATTGGATCATGGGGCCCCTGTGTCCTCACCCACACCCAAAAAAGCCTATGAAAGGTACATCTCATGGAAGTTCCCAAATGGTCAGTCCACCCCTGGTCCATACACAGACAGACAGTTATTGCATCAATTGTGACAACAGATCACTGGCTATCCTTGCAGATGGCTTTCCATCTGTAAAAGCATCAATTTGTCCATAAATGTCATGTTTATCATGAATAGAAAGACCTTTGTAGCCTACACAACTGATGAAAGTGACATTATCAGGCTTTTTCTGTAGCACTCTTCCAATTATGGATACATTATCTGATTTTCACTAATTCAGCTTGTGTCAGAAGTAATGTTGGCAAATCTGGATACTACAGCAAAATAATGAGTAGTTGACTATATCTTGGTCATTGAGTGGTTTAATACTGGGAGTTTTGATAAGTGACTAAGGGCTCATGCACACTTGAGCTCAAAAATGCTGCTTTTTATAGGTGTTTGAGGTTTTTTTTTTGTTTTCTGCCTCTAAACACCCCTCCATTGTAACCTATATATCCATGCACACATAAGCGTTTAGAGGCAGAAAAAAAATCACTTCTGCGTTCACCTAAACACGCATTAACGGTAGGTGCATTCCCACGATAATGCATTCTGACCAATACAATGTATTAAAGCTGCACATTATGATAAACTGACACCCTCCAGCAGCACATTGCCTCCTCTGCAGAGGCTTCCATCTTCACTCAGTCTTTCTTCCGGGTTCACAAGCTCTGGCCATCTCACTGGCTAAGCTGCAAGACGTCACTGTTGCGCATGCGCATGGGAGCCCTCCTTCAGAGCTCATGCGACGGCTCTCAAAAAGAGCGAATATCTCAAAAACTGTGCATGATTAGAAGATATTCATATTACCTACAGGTACGTTTTATTACAGGCTTCCCTGTACGTAAAAGTACCAAAAAAGCATTTACTACCACTTTAACACTAGGATCGTAAACATGTATGATTGCTCATGCGAAAACACAGCTTTTTACCGCATTTTTGCTGCTGTTAAACTCTTTAGAAGAAAAGGCATCAATAGAATACAGTGTGCATGAAGACTAAGAACTGAAATTCACTGATGATCATTCTGTGGTTGCAGTTTATACTTGGCAATTTTTACAGAAATGGCAAAACACCAACCTGTGGTTGTAAAAGATTTTCAACACACAGGATAGTTTTGAGAGTGGGGTAATTTTCTAACATATCCCACTACAATATTATCCTTTTCCATGGCATATGTGATTAAAGTAGATTTAAATTGAGTATCTTAAACCATTTCACGCCTGACCCTATGTATACATCTATAAGGCCTCATTCACACGCCTGTCCCTATGCATACACCTGTAAGGCCTCATTCACACGCCTGTCCCTATGCTTACACCTGTAAGGCCTCATTCACACGCCTGTCCCTATGCATACACCTGTAAGGCCTCATTCACACGCCTGTCCCTATGCATACACCTGTAAGGCCTCATTCACACGCCTGTCCCTATGCATACACCTGTAAGGCCTCATTCACACGCCTGTCCCTATGCATACACCTGTAAGGCCTCATTCACACGCCTGTCCCTATGCATACACCTGTAAGGCCTCATTCACACGCCTGTCCCTATGCATACACCTGTAAGGCCTCATTCACACGCCTGTCCCTATGCATACACCTGTAAGGCCTCATTCACACGCCTGTCCCTATGCATACACCTGTAAGGCCTCATTCACACGCCTGTCCCTATGCATACACCTGTAAGGCCTCATTCACACGCCTGTCCCTATGCAAAAATACGGCCTGCCATACTTTTTCCACATACACATTACCGTAACACATTGGCGGGAGCCAGGCACACAAGGGACAAGGCATTTTGCGTTTTGTTCAGTGGGACTGTGCTGAAATGCCCAATGCAGTCCCAACACACTTGATGTGAATGGACCCTTCAGTATAAGGTCATGAATGGTTAGCTGAAGCCTTGTTTACACTTGTCTTGCTCTTTGAAGAGCAATCTGCATTCGTATTGCTCTTATGAGAGCATTTGACAGGCAGTGAGGAGGTGATATAACCCTTTAATTTCCAGACTACCATGCCAAATCCAAGTGCATTGTGCATGGTTGCAGCGGGTCCCCATTCACTTGAATAGGTCATATTTGGTGGGCGGTAGTGCCAGCCAAATGCTGTAGGGGGTATAATTCCTACCGTAATGTGTACACCCTCAGTTGCTGCCTTTCCAGCTAAAGGGGGATCAGATTTTGTAAAAATGCAGCCCAACAGCATGGTTTTACTGCCTTCCCACACCGCTAGTGTAAATGATCCCTGAATGAGTCCTTATACAGGTTAGTCACACATTTCGTTAGTAATTCATTAAAGCTAATTTCCTATCCATTGATTTGTAAATCTTGTTGGACTGTCAATTCAGAATTTTTAAGTCACTGATCCATACACACAAGCTGATTATTAAATATCTACAATATTCTGCATCTAATGGCAAGTATTTAGGTCATGTAGTAATCCTGGTGCCTGCATGGATTTCTGATGTGTTGCAGAGAACCCTCGGATGCAGAAAAGCAAGGCGTTCAATGAGAAAATGCCAAGTAACTCTTTTGATGATTATTATAAAGTGTAAATTTGGATGGTTGGTTCTCTTTGAGGTTTCTGTCCATTGTCCTCTTCTATACTGTATGTCCCATGGCAAATGGAGTTCAGTTTCAGAGCTAGAAAAAAATAGTGTGAAGTACGATACAGGGCCCACCCTTGTATGTCACAGTATATACGTACAAAGAAGTATATTCTATTTGTGTGTGTGTATACACACAAAAATATATTGACCATTATGCACAAAAGAAATGTATTTAAAAAAATACAAATATCCATCAGTCCTTACTGTATATTGCATCCATATCCATATATCCAGGTGCAGCCATCACCACTAATGCTCTAATTTTAATTGAAGGACTTTCATAATATTTTTTCTACAGGCCTCATAATAGTTTCCATACCATTTGATTTCTCCCCAATAAAATATTATCCCCCTTTTTCTTTTCTTTTCTTTTTTTTTTTTTCACACAAAAACAAAAATGTATCACTCATGAAGCTTGGAGCTTAACAATTATTAGAGGTAGTGACTTTATTTGCTTCTGCTGATCCTGCCAGTAAGTTTGTAGTTTTTTTCCAACTTCCTTTTAGCAGACCAAGCTGTCCACAAAAAAATGGCAGTTTGAGGGCTGAGATAAGCCATTTACCACTGACGGGGTACTTGTAATTGTCTGCTTTTATCAATTTATGTAAAACCTTACCAAAATGGAAAAAACGCAGCTGGTGTAAGGGAAGCCATACATGATTCCTTTATTTTCTTTCAACCAGTGGGTTGAACAAAACAGGCCCATTCCTCCATCCAAACCATTCAATGTGAATGGGGGAATCTATCCCACTGGCAGAATACAATGATCAGTGTTGCCGGATATAGCCAGCGGCACTGATTATTGAGCAAAAATCCTACAGGCTGGTTGTACACAAGTTCAATAGATCGACTTGTGTACCACCAGCTAGCCCATACACGGATCAAAATTTGGTTGGTTCCTGTTGAGAAGAAAGGATCAAACAGCCTTTTTACTCAATGCAGAGGATTAACCCCTTAGGTTCCACAGTGGGTATAACAAGCATGCTTTACTGCATATACAGACTGATTTTACTGTTGTGGGTTTAGTAACACTTTAGTATGATTTTTAAATAGGATAATTTATTAACGAGTGCATCCATGGTTCACAGTGAATTTATTTTTTTATGTTTTTTTGTTTTGTTTATTTTACTTTTTTGAGATCACATTCCTTGACCTATTTGATGGCTGTTAGGTGTAAGTATTATTTTCTACTATAGACCTATTACTCTGAAATGTTAACAACTTGTAGCTAACAGGCATTCGTTGTTCTCGAATGATCAAATAGCTTTGGTTGCTGGGAAGTGTTTAAAGCTTTCTGACACGTAAAGCTGATTAATGACCCCAGTGTTTAATCTTTGTTGAACTCCATCACTGTTATTGTTGGTTGGAGAAGGAATTAGGATCATATGGCACCCCCTGCAATCATTCTGCATTCTAGAAGGGACGTGAGTGTTGACTTTGGTGACTTTAGTTTTTATTTACCATGGCATATTTAATCTCATAATTGACAGGTTATAGAATGGTATGTATTGTAGAACTGCTGGATGTTTGAGAGCTAAAGCTTTTTGATTCTTCTTGTTTACATCGTAAGCACTGCGTCAACACACGAGGCTCATACCAAACTTGTCATGTGCAGATAGTAACAAGTTGGAGACAGCATTTTACTGGATCTCCAAGGCAATTACAGCGTTTTTCACAGTTGCCATTCTCAGGCTTTTATATTACTAATTCACTATTCCAGGTTATAAAAATATTCAGAACCAGTTCACATTTTTTAACTACACGTAGCCAGGTTCTTAGTTATGCGAGTGAGAGAAACACTGGCTTCAGTTGCTCTCTGTAGCTGCTGCCCTGCGGTGCTAAAGTGGTGAACAGCTACTGTATATCAGCAAGAGGAAGGAGCTTTGAGCAGGAAGAGCTTAATAGACTGAGTCAGGCAGCACTGTACTGTGGGAACTGTAGTCCAGAGGAGAGAAACTCTGCTCTATAATAAAGAGTTTTTGAACTGCATTTCCCAGGAGGTGGAGAAAGAGCTGCATTTTCTCAAGCAGTACAGGAAAACGCTTCCAGAGACCAAAGAGTGCACATCGCTGTTCAGTGTGTACCATCACTGCTGTATAACGGTGGCCTGAATGGGATCTGGAGTGCTGAGTACAGATGTGCCAACAGTTACCTAGGTGCAGAGCAGAGAGTGGACTAATCACTGTGTGTAACCAGATGGTAAGCTGCAATATTCCTGCGACTGGTGAGGGTGCTGTGGGATTTTACTATCTGCTGCTAAGGAGACCTTTAGGAACTGACCACACAGCCATCTAGTAGCCTTATTTTCTGCCTGCAGATGTGACTCTATTATGTGCACCAATAGTACAACTGGGCCCCAACACTAGCCAACTGAAGAGTTAGGACTAAAGACTGCCCCTTTACAACTGCCACATAGAGACCTCTACCTATTGCTTATGCTAAGAGATACCTTTCAGCTGACACTTAATAGCCATTCTCCTAGATTGCACCCTAAACTAGTTATAGTATTATTTACATTGCAGATAAAGTTATTCAAAAGGTTGTAATTAACAAAAAAAGTTATACCTGTTTTGTGCAATGGTTTCCACAAAGCCTGACTCCTCCATTGCCAGAATACAATGACACAGTGAGGAGGATTCCTGCATGCACCTCAAATGTAAGGGTGGGGCAACCAGTTAAATTTTTTTCGTTCAGCCCACTAGATGAATGAACAAAACGGAGCCATGTATGGTCTGCTTAAGAGACAGCATACATTTACTGTATATAGTCTGGGATGGGGGATGTAGACAGGAAGTGTAAATGAATGAGAAAATGGATGCTGCGCTACCCAAAAACACGGGAAAAATAGACCCTATAAATAGTAAATGAATATAATATTATAATAAAAAGTGACAAAAGTGCAAATGAATAGAAAAATGGACATAAAATGAACTGGTGATACAATACTGTAGGTGAGCAATAAATTATTAGGTGGACAAAAAAATAAATCACATAACTAATCGTGACCCAATGTTTAAACAATAGGTAATGAATGATAATAAATCACATAAAATGTGCATAAACAATGTGAAAATTGCAAAGGTTCTGTGCACAATCCTAATAAATCTGTGTTCTTCAAAAACATGTGACACATCCAGTGACCACTGCAACAAGTAATCTAATACCAGCTACTGTGCACACTCACCTCCAGGCTGCAACCCACAGGGGTTAAAAAGCTTCAATATAACTCTCAGAACGATCCTATTCGTATATGTCCCCTCGGCAGTAATCGGGAATCCTCTTGACGGAAACAGTAACACACTCATGAGCCTACCAACAGTGGTGATGTCCCCTCTTAAGTGGCCCCCACATGGAAGATTAAATCAGAGAACTGAAGTGTAGTAAGCATATAGCATTTATTAAATAAAGAAAGCAGCAAACTACCTACTCACATAAGAATGCAAGGTACACAGACCCACAAGCATAAAAACTGCAATAACACATAGGTGTATTGCATTCAGGTGTACCAAGATGGAGGCTGCCGTCCGTGCCGGAAATGATATCACCACACTTCAGTCCTATACGTTGTGTCACAAATCACATGACTTCCTCACGGCAAATAAGGTGGTGATGGGAAACTCCATATAAAGGGAGCACACAGCTGTAATCACTTAAGGGGTGGACCACGGCGGCCTGTTTCTTTAAGTCCAGACCACGGACATCATTCACAACATCCCTCCATTAGAAACAGAGGCACTCGATATAACATAAAAAACGGGGCATAATAAAAATACATAGGAAGCGGATCTCCGCCTCATACAGGGGAAAATACCATGAAAAAAACAGAAGATAAAAAGAATGAAGATGAAAGATCCACAACAATATATCATTGTTATTGATATATCCCTAACTATAAACCTGGGAGAAATAATAAAAACCACAGGTGGTAATATAAAAAATAAATTAAAAAACCCATTCAGCCATAGGTGTCTCCATGAGACAAAGGACATATAAAAAAATTAAAAAATGATAAATATATATCATCAATAAAAAGCAAAGTGGGAAAACATAATAGTAAAATAAATATTAAATGACTATAAACTCTAAAAAAAATCTAAAACTTACTATTAATAATCATAATTGAATATAAAGAAAAATATTAATTGTTTCATAAGTGATTATTAAATTGGGATATATTATTATTATCAAACTCCATGTTGTGTCCTGACGGGGCCAAGGTTTGCATAGTGTAAATCGACCGTGATTCGGCCTGGCTCAGGGGTCGAATCTTAGTGATCCCTCTCCAGTGCGCCTGAAATTTCTCACTCCCCCAAAGAACTAATATATATGAGGGATCTTTGCCATGATGGGTGGCAAAAAGCCTCGATACACTGTGTTTAGGATACCCTTTCTTGATATTTTGAACATGCTCCCTAAGTCTTTTCCACAGAGGCCTTTTTGTTCTCCCAATATATTGTAAGCCACAAGAACACTGAAGGGCATAGACCACTCCTTCCGATCTACATGTAATAAAATCCTTAATTGGTAATTCCAACCCATTGGTGTGTGACATAAAACTACTCCGTTTCAAATTCTGACCTCTGGTCGCCACACAGGCATAACACCGTTTACACGGAAAAACCCCTTTACTATTAAGAAAAGTCACCTGTTTGCTAATCTTTGGGGGATCTAATACATTTTTTGTCAATTTGACCCTTAAGGTGGGAGCTCGTCTATAAACAAACTTGGGGTAAACTGGTATTCTCTCCTGTAATTGTCAGACCTAAGCAATGGCCAATACCTATCATTTTGGACTATAATGTGCATCATAGGGAGATAGAGAGGATCTTCAAAAAATATTGGCCCTTTTGATCAAAGCTGTCACGTTTCTATCAAATATTAGTTTGTGCGTGGCTTGGATTATAGGCAGATCATGGCCTCACATTTGCAAAAGGTGAAATTTTAGCTGTCTTATTTTCAAACTATTATTATTAACATCTTAGTCCTATACAATAGTTTGCAGGCTTTGGTGATTTGATTTGCAATTGAAGTACTGGATCACTGGTTGCTATTTTCACTATATAGAACAGGTCAAAAGGCTAAACTCTCCACCTTCCACGTTACAGTGAATATCTAATCTTAAATTCATGGTCTCAGTGAAGTGGTAAAATCTGATGTTAAACTGGAAGGAGTGGCTGGCCACATGTTTAACATCCCCATGATATACACCAAGAAGGAGAACAAAAATGTGACTTCTATATCGAATAATTCTGTATACAAGGACTCCCTTACTACAATTTTTATTATTCACAAAACATTTTTTGCATAATAAAACATGTTTAAAAATATATATCGCAAAAGCATAACAAGAGTATCAGCCTTAGGATAACCTCAAATTTATTGTATGGTGTGTACCACAGAGAATACTACCCATGAAATACCCCAGGCTTCCAATGTATAGACATATTAATAATCTAATGATACATTCTTTAACCTCATGTCATAGACTGTTCTGGTCCTGGGGTAAGGGCGTATAGCTCTTCAATGCATTTCACAGGTTTACATCTGCTTCATCGGGAAGTTGTGGAACAAATGAATTTAAGATACGCATATGCAGATGTATGTCCTATTGGGAGGAGGATCACAGGCAAGTGCAGCAGGGGATAAAGCACTCCTTTTGCTTCAAGGAAAGAACAAAAATGCATAAGTGGTGGGGGGCAATGAGGAACAACTTTAGGATTTATGCCAGACAACAGTCAAAAATAGCAACTGGGGGTCCTCACCCTGCATTTCCCCCTTTAATGCAAGGGTATGGGGAACTGAGTGGTAAAATCTATATATATTACTGCTGCAAGCTTGAACTTTTCTTCAAATTAACACATCTAACATCGGTAATGTGTGCCTTATTCAGTCTTTGACTTTACTAGTAGACTTTTTTTTTTTTTTTTTTTTTTTGGTAAGCACATTCAAATTTATGAAAAGAAGTCTAAAATTAAATCAAAACGCTTCCTCCCAGTATGTAAATTAGAATCTGGACTTTGTAAATCCAATACAAACATTGGAATCCAGTCCAGAGAGTCCTATGACCATGACGAGTACTGAGCTAATGCTTCTGCAGAAGTACAGCGGATATGTGCCTTTAGAAAAAGTCGTTTACAAAAGCCTAAAACTATTCATGTGATGCATGAATCCTTTTGTTTGGTCTCTTTGCTAGTGTGCAAAATTTTGATCTGCGTAACAAACTGAAAAATACTTTAACATATGGACAGTTAACTTGACTAACTAAACTAAAAGAGCAAAAAAGAAAGTGTGCCTGCAAGGAAGATGGTTAATAACCTCTCCCACCACTGATCTCTGATGGAAGAGAAATCACCACCTAAATTAAATATTCAATGAGTGTCCAGATACCTGGTCCCCTGCTTACTCTGTGGTTCCTCTTGCCAAGTCCCGATGTCACTTTAGGAAATAGTACTGACATAGTGGCTGGTTGAACAAGCCACTGATTGCAGCTGAGGACAATGAACCGAATAATTACTTTAATTTTGGATTTAGGAGCCGGGCATTGAATTATGTGACCCATTTGAAGTACTCTGAAAGTTGAGTGTATTATGTAATACTTGGTATTTCCCATACCTGTTATTCGTTGTACAAATCAACAGATACATGCAATTATGACAGTTTTTTTATTTTAGGATTTGTGAAGTATATAGGGTACCAATGACTTGTAGGTTGGACCTAGAAGTGACATGTTTGCTATTTCAACAAAATAAGAAAGTACCTTTCTGCCCATGTAGGTGGTTCTTTCTTGAAAGCATGCTTTATTTGACTTGCATTTTAGCCTGACACTTATGTACACTAACTCTTAGGCCTCAATGTTCTGGCTGTTAGGAATACATCACTGCTGACTGTTTAGGGAGTACCCAGGAAAGGGGTCACATGTTTGAAACCAGGAATAGGAAATTCTTGTGGTTATTTCTAATCAACCTGTCTTGAAGGGGGACACCTCGGTTCCCTTGTTAAGGTTAACCTTGGTAAAGGGGGACACCTCGGTTTCCTGGTTAGAGTTAACCTTGGTAAAGGGGGACACCTCGGTTCCCTGGTTCAGGTTAACCTTGGTAAAGGGGGACACCTCGGTTCCCTGGTTCAGGTTAACCTTGGTAAAGGGGGACACCTCGGTTCCCTGGTTCAGGTTAACCTTGGTAAAGTGGGACACCTTGGTTCCCTGGTTCAGGTTAACCTTGGTCCCTTGGTGAAGGGGGACACCTCGGTTCTTAGAACTGCGTAGAGTCCTAGTTTAGCTGTAATACATTAGCTTTACAAAGATATGTACCATTTTTGTGTTTAATTATAGATGGGTATTTTTGTCCCATTTTTAAAGCAGCTAAAATGCAATATCTACATAGCTCCCAACTTTCCCTCATTTGTAACCAAAAAAGAAAAAATGAAGGCGTACTGGCCTACAGCATTATCCTTAAAATATGATTTTATTTTATAAAAATGATAAGTATTATACTCACAAAAGAGTACAAGTGTGCAATACATTGCGTCCCATCACGGGTAAATGGACATCCAACAGGCTAACACGTTTCGAGGACTTGCCTCTTCCTCAGAGCCAACACAAATGTCTCCTGCACCCTTTCTTAAATAATGTAGTGTCACCCTTTCTTAAATAGTGTAGTGTCAAGACTGCAAGTCATATGTGGGCTGTATCTGACCCGCCAAATGGGCGGGAATTAACCACCCACCTTTGACTCGTCTTGACACAATGCACAAACCCAAATACATTTCAAAGATAGAAAACTGCATAAATACACTGCTTGTGCTCAATTAAATTAGGTAAGTCAAAAGTAAAAATGAAGGACGCATGTAACCCCTTCCCATTTCAGAAAGTTGGGGAAAATAATATCCATAGATGAGGTGCCTCATTCACACCTTACGTGCAGAAAAACTGATGGAAACTGATGCACAGATTTCACGTGCAGAGACATTAGTTTACATTGCTTCAATAATTCCTGTACTGAAAAAAATCTGCACATGACACCAATGTTGTGGTGTGAATGGGGCACATAGAGAACAAGTGATTTAATTGAAAAAATGATGTGTCTGCACCATAGTGAGAACGAGCCCTGAAAGCTACTTTCGCTCCAGAGATTGTAATCAGATTATACATTCTAAAAGGTATTTATGGTCACATTTTATAACAGACATCCCATTGATTAAATAGTAGTTGTACACACAGGATGGAGGATTACATAACTGCTGAACTATTTAGCTTCTGCCCTGTGACTATGACAGCATAGTTTTATGACTAGAAATGGAACTTTGTGTATGTGGGCAAACATACAATGGTGTGCTGACTGTTCTGGGACAAGGCTCTCTAGCACCCACAGGCAATGATGCCAACGTGTGCAATCCCCAACAAGCACTTTTAATGACACTACAAAAAGAAACTGAGGGAAGGGAATGACGGAGTTTACATCAATAATAATAATGTTCTGGATTAACTCAAATTTATTTTAAGGTTAACAAAATTGGAGTTAAATTCAAATTTGATTGTGCAATGTGTTCCTTTTTTTATAGAGGTACTGGAGTTATGTCTACAAATAATTATCTTTTAATTCAGTGCTACAAACTCCAGACGCAAATTTGAATAAATGACACACAAGCAATTAAAAAAAAAAAAATACTGAAAAGAGGATAAAAACAGGTTATTTAAAACAAATTGGTGTTCTATAAGGTTAATAAGGGCTAACGTGTTCATTAAAAAGGTTTCTATTATACCTGCTCAGATTGGCTGTAATTTGTTGAGAAATGGATGCATACATCGTTTGGGCTGTTCTGTAACACCTTTTTTGTACGATAAAGCTAATAAAAACTATTGGAAACAAGAAAAAAAAGGGTTCTGTCCCTTTCTTTACACATGAAAGTAATTTATGAATGAAAGCTAGTATTGCATTGTGCAGAGCAGAACCAGAGCTGTACAACTGTCAGCCCTGAACATTACATTTGGAGACTGTGGTCCCCACATGTGCTGTTACGCCAAAATTAGGAACAATAAAAAAATGTAGTAAAACCAACAATATCTGGTTCACCAAAATCTGCTGAGTAAATGTCAAATAGCATATTAGTTTTCTTTTAAACTGGCCATTAATAGGGTTAAGGTGACCATTTCTGAACTGAACGGTCTGGGTTTTTTTTTTTTTTTTGAGTATTCTGACTAGCAAAAAATGTCTGATATATTAGTGATGTTTCATCAATGTGTAATCTCATCCAAAATACAATTAAAGCTCAACTCTGGGATTAGACAAAATGTATCCTTGCAGTGGGTCTCCCAGCATTGCAAGGGTTAACTGCTCATTATGTCGATTTGTACATTTGCTCCAACACTTCTGTTAGGCATTCACAGCTGTCACACTCCAGACTCTGTTGCATAAAATAGCCCTGCATTGTACATGATGACACAGAGGGAGCACCCACACAGCAGAGTGTCAAAAGGACAGGAGGAGAGCACTGGGACTTACCAGAGCAGGGGAGAGGTAAATAACACATCCTCCTTTAGCTCCCCCTTAAAGTGTTCCCAAACCCTGGAGCCTTTATTCACTATATCAGGTCTCCCACAGTTCACAGAACATGGAATTGCAATTATTTTAGTAACTATAAACTGCTAAATACCTTTTTCTCATCAGCAGTTAGAGCAATCTTGTGACTTCTATCAGTGTCCAGCAGAGCACTGGTTAAAGCTTGTAGGAGGAGATTTAATTCTCCCCTATGAGGCTGCAGAACCCCTGACTTTCTGTTTGAACAGTGCCGATTGGCCCTGTGCTGATCACATGCACTCTCCCAAGGAAAACAAACTCTAGCAATACACACCAAACTGAGCATGTTCAGCTCGTCTCCAAGCCTCTGTTATATTGGGGACAGTAGAAGAAGGGGAGGGCCAGAGAAGACAGGGTCAAACATCCTTTTTACACAACGCAGAGGATTGACCCCTTAGGTTCCACAGTGAGTATATCAAGCATGCTTTACTGCATATACAGACTGATTTTACTGTTGTGAGTTTATAGTGTAAGTTTAATATAACAACTGAAGAACAATGTGTTCCCATTTAACCAAGCTAGGTGGCAAGTAATGCCCATTTATTCTACATGTCGCCACTCCCACCAAGCCATTGTGCTGGAATAATTTGCTGCATGCCATAGTTGTGTGGCACTCAGGACTTTGTTTCCCCAGAAAGATGCATGAACACTGTTTGCTCCCGAGTAATGCTGAAAGCTACAGGTCACTATGACTCGGTAATCAGCTCTGAGGTAGGAACAAAGCTTGGTTTTTTTATTTATAGTTTTTATTTTGTTCTGCAAAACACATGGTACAGTACAACAGAAAGTAGTCTGCCAAACATGGTGGCACTATGACAGTCATAAGATACATAACAATAAGCGCAATGAAACAGCCAATGCACATCCGGAACTGTGTCATCTTCTATGTCTCTTTTTAAACCTTTTTGGAGATCTGATTTCATGGAAGACAGTAGTGCAAAACAAGGACCCTGTAATAAATAATTTATGACCACATAGTACTAGTCCATAAGCGGGGGCCCAACCCTTGCAGGCTTAAGCCAAAAGAGCATTTTATACCCTGAGTAACAGATAACAGATATGGGAATCGGGGAGACAGGAGTGAGAAAGAAGTGGAGGGAAAGAAAGGAGAAAAAAAAAATGGAGGAATAGGGGGTACAGTGACTGATGCCCACCAAAAAAGCTGAGAGGCGCAGAATAGGAAGTCATTACTGGGAGCTGGAGCCTGTATGAGCTGAGAGGACATATATGAAGCATAGTCTCATGAATATTGAAAGTCGTGCCAGTAATACCACATTTTACGGGATTGTTCCTCTTTACGATTCACAGCCACTGTTAGACATTTCATATCATTAATTACCACAGTTATCCATTGACCAACCAATGGAGGGTCAGTGTGTTTCCATTTTTGTAGGATGAAAACCTTGGCAGTGTTAGAGCAAGTTGATCAGGGGGGGTTTCTTGTACCTGTATCTCAAGAGTGGAGTAATGTTTAGTAAGAATGTCTCTCAGAGTGCATCTCCAGAGATATCGGTAAGCTTTTGAATTAGCCACCTGATAAATTCCCAAAAGGGTTTTATTTGAGGGCACATCCAGAAGATTTGTAGAAACGTGCCAGATTCTTGTTGGCAATGCCAGCATAATGGAGATACAGTTGGATAGATCCTATGGAGAAGAGGTCCTATACCAGCAAGTCAGCAGTTTATATCCTGTCTCTTGGTATCTGCCTGACAGGGAGGAATGATGAGCAAAGTAAAGGTCCTGGTCTCTCTGTGCAGGAGTCCAAGGTCATGTCCAAATCTTGCTCCCAGTTCTGAAGGAAGAGACTGAAGTTCTCAGGTGGTTTGTAAAGCAGAGCGTAGGACATCGAGCATGTGACACATAGGGAAAGTTTGTGAGCAAAGCTGCTCATACAGAGAAATCTTACTGTGGTTCATTCTACTCAATCTGATGGTAGTTAAGAAATGGCGTATTTCAGTGGCCCTCCACCAATCCAAAGGGGGAAGATCATGGCCCGGGTCTCCAAAATGGACCGGCATCTGTATCCCATCAAAAAATACTGAACTTGGAATTAGTTGGTCAAAAGGAAATATGTGAATTTTGTATCATCCAAGCCCAGATTAAATTCCAAGGCACCTATTATCGGGGACATCAGAAGTTCGTGGAGTGGACCTTAGGCAGCCCGTTTTGGCCAGTACTGCCACTGTGGTACCTATTGTAGGGTGCAGTTTCACCTGTAGCGGGAGAGATGAACCTGAAGCATAGTAGGTTACTGCTTACTGCCTTTCTTTGTCCACACACATTAAAAACTGGTAAAGTGGATATGATTTAGTTTTTTTAACTGGATAAAGTAGGGAAGGGTTGAAACCCTTTGTCAGATTTCTTTTGCAGTCTGTATCTATCCTCTTTAAAATGTTGATATATGCAGTGACATAACTTCCTAGACCCAGTCTGTGTAAACAGTTTGGCCTCTTACTGGCAAAATTCACTTGCAGTTTAACTCCTAATAAAAAACAGTTAACACTGACAAGGGGAACATGGAAGAAGCCACAATGGTCTAGAAGAAGTAACTAGTATTGACTGGAGGGGAGAATAGATGGAGATACAAAATACAAACATAAACAAGTTGTGGTGGTGCTGAACTACCACGAGATGTCAGTATACACCAGAACATAATACATCAGAACCTCAATAACATAATGTAGTTTAATGCTACATTCAGAAAATACTGTACATCATAGGTGGGACATAACACTACCCACGTAAAATCCGTAGACTGCACGATATCAATACATCTATGATCATGGACTTACAGGTTTATTTGTTAAATTGGCCTTTGGACCTGTAAAACATAAAAACAATATAGAAAGCATTCTAATATATACTGTATGTCTGTGTATGTGTATGTATATAGTTCTCTAGAGAAAGTAGATCAGTACCTGATGAATTCTTCAACATTGCAGGTATGATAGCCTAAACAGTCTCTGTAACATCAGATCACTTCTCCATTGGTGAATAGGCTTGCTAGGTCCCTTATGGGACAGGTAAAAATGGGACAGACTTTCTTCTGGTGGAAAGAACTTCTTGACAAGTCCATATTTAGCAGGCTCTTCTTTCAGCTTGTGAGGAAAAAAAAATGCCAATGTCATCTAGTGCCCAGGGCAAAGATGTCAAATATCATCTCCCCCATGGTGTGAAGCAGCATGTGTCAGCAAACATCCAACCCCCTCTGTCAAAAAAAAAAACAAAAACCGATGGCTCACCCACTAAGTGTACATCTCTTTTTTACAAATTCTCCCCGAACAAAAATTCCCTGACCTCCCAGTAAACCCCCCCCCCCCCCACGGCACCTTCCCAGCACAAATCTTTGATACCCTCCTATCTCAAATCCTCTCCCCCCACCCCCAAATGTATCCCTCCTAGCACAAATTCTCTCCCTTCCTGGCCATGATAGAGACAATGACTGATGTAAACAACTCTGTTGAGCTCCTTAGACCTTCCACTGTTATTGGGTTTCTTAAAGCTGGTACACGTGAGCCAAATATCGGCCAGTAAAAGCCAATTCAACAGAAACCCATGGACCCATTCGGCCAGTGTGTACAGCAGCCTGACCAGCTTTTGCCGAAAGGGCATGCAGTAAAACCAGCATCAGACCAGAGCTGGCAGCCAATAGCTGCCAGCATTGATCAGCGTGTTGTGATGGAGGGCCAGTCCACCCATCAGAATACAGTAGCTCAGCAGGGGAGATCACCGCACTAACGTCGCTTAGTGACTACGGCCACCTCTCAGACTTCTTGTGTGAACCTAGCATTAGTTTGATGCTCAAGCAATTGACTGTATCTGCTTTGATCTTAATGGATGACCCTGTATCTGAATTGCAGTTTAGGTCAAGACTGTTGCAGAATGTAGAACCAAAGTCTTTGGAACTCTAGCTAGGGACGTTATTATTTTCTGTTGTCAGGTGTAGTAGTTTGGAATGTTGTTCTACTGACTCTGCTGTAAGATGTCGTAGATTTGATGTCTCACAAGAAATCTCATTGACAGTGTTGACATCTCCTTTGAGTCCCCATAGCATGTTTGAGTGATGAAAGGGGTGTCTTGAATTGGTTTCACAATCGTTTTACAAGCATGCGCACTGATTAAGACTAGGTTTACACTAGCCCGCACTGTGCATTCTTGTGGGAATCGCATCAGTTCCTGCACCCGCAACCACCCACAGCATGATTGTGGGTGCAGGAACCGCAGGGTTTTCGTGCGGCCACGTTTTTAGTGCAGGACATGCGGCACAGCAACCTATTCATGCCGCGTGGCCCGCACTAGTGTGAACCAGCCATTAACCCTGCTTCTTATTGGAGTGTGAAACACATAAGGACACAGTCTGGGTTAGGCTTATGGGTACAGGTACAGTCGATACAACCATTAAACTTTTTCTGTATTTTGTGGTGTCTTTAGGTGTCTTTTTGACAGCATAAGAATCATTTTAGCTTTGTTTTCTAGTAATGTTTTGTTGCCAGTCAAATCCACAACGAATATATAGTATGTGCCTTCTAGTGTAGGGATGTCTATCATTAACTACTTAATTGCACTCTGATTGTGGGAAGATTTATTCCTTTTGGTTCTTTTTTTTTTTTTTGTCTTTAATACAAAATGATCCTCCTTCTACTGTACCAGCACATGTGTGCAGCGTGTAAGACAGTACTTCTCCCTTTACAAATGACTGCTTTGTACAGACAAATGACTGCTTTGATCATCTAAAACAGCATACATTATGACAGCTTTCTTGCCCTCGAGGAAACCCTTTAATCAGACTTATTTTAGCCCTCGTTTTCTGTGAAAGTCCTTTTCTATTGTAGTTCACTATATTTATATATAATTCTTGGCGATGAATGCCCATGGCTGTCCCTGCCATGATCTGACATGGGTGTAAGATCTTCAGTAGATGTAGAGTCTCATTAAAGGGGCCTGATATGTACCTGTCACTATCATGTACTTAAAGTAGAACAATAGGCAAAAACATTTTTTTTTCCATTTTGGATAAAGTAAGGGAGGGTTAGAACCCCTGTAGGTTTATTTTTTCCCTCTCTGTCCCATTGGGGAGATTTACCCTCACTTCCTGTCCTACAGCCAAAACAGGAAGTGAGAGGAAATCTCAGCAAATTAAGGGAATCTCTTGGGGACCCCCAGCTCACCAGAACTAGTGTCCCCATTGGAAGATTTCTCTATTACTTTTGTGGAGAAAACACAACATTTGTGGTTTTCTTTTACTTTCAATGATAATGGTAAACAGGACAATTGGAGAGGGTGAATCTTCCTAACTGGGCACAGACAGCAATCAAAATGGACAGGTGTTATAATCCCCCTCCCCTCTGTCCAAAACTTAAAAAAATAAGGTTTTGTCTTTTAGTTATACTTTTAACTGTAGCTTTGCAGTCTCTGGCAAAGAGCTCTGAAAATTTGAAACAATTCTCATGGTTCCATAGGAACTGTTTTTGTTCTTCAAAAGGCTTTCCTTCAAAGGGCTTTTCCTTAAATGCACAACATTTCCTGAGAGGATGTGTTTTGTGGTGAATTAAAGAGTAGGAGTCTTTTCGAATTTCTATGCTGTTGCCACTGGTAGTGGTTGTAACCCCAATTTTCTAACATAGATTAAGTTTCTAGAGCCTCTGTGTTCAGTAGTAAGATTCTTTGGTTTTATAGTTGGGGACTAGAACTTCTCAGGTCGATATTTGAGAAGCTTGGATCATTTTTGACCTTTGCTAAGTCTTTAATGAACTTTGAGAGAGAGGTGGAAAGGAAAACTTGATGTTCCTCCTTTATACTGTGTCTTGAACCCACTGTTGCCCATTTTCCTGGATATTGTTATGCAGGCTAGCAGCTGGGTTGTTAGTTATAATCCATTTTGACTGTTCCCTACTCTTTAAAATTCTGGTTGCCTTCCCTAGCCTCTATTCCGGCCCATGAATTAATGATTTTCTATATGCCCTTTATTTGGTCTATTATATTATTCATTGTATCTTCTTATTGCTATGCCTACAATGAATGACCCACAGATCTAGATATGTAAAAACAAATGTATTGCATATAATAAAAAATCTTGAAACAGCAAATTGCAAATTTCTGTCTGTACTCTAACCCTATACCCTGGGTTTCAATTTCTCCAGGGAACAATGCATTAAATAAATTAACAGTCCAGTTTGAGGGCCTCTACAGGTCACTGAAATTCTGGTACTGGACTGCTAAATAGGGACACCAGGCTTTAAATCTAAGTTGGGCAAAAGCAAAGGCCCTTTGTAGTGTTCACATTCAAAATTTAGAGGCTCCCAGATGCACAGAAATTGGATAAAAGGGTTTTCAATGGTGCTTTCAGGCAATAAAATGTTCCTGAATGTAATATTGTTGTTGGACCTTTATTTTTGCCTTTTTTTATCTGTCAGGAACAGTAACTGTATTAGGTATTTGTGCTTCAATTGTCTTCTGTGCTTTTAATATACCACCTTGACCCTATTGTGTAGGGCACAGCATCATGCTCCACTCCCCAGCATATGCCCCCCAGCACTCCCCATATGTGCACCTTTCCTTAAATGCCCCCTTCTCCTGTAATGAAATGAAGCTCCGTGTATGTCCTGAATTGCTCTAGTTGGAGCTGCCAAAAGACTGAAGACGGTTTCCCTGGCCTCGTATGATAGCAATTGGCAAACTACCAAGCACTGGTGCTTTCCTGTCAGAGGAACAATAGCTCATTGCATGCTCCTCCATACACATGCATTTTTGTACTCCCAGTGGCTGCACAGAGTGGTAGTAAAGCGATGAAGAAGTATGTGTTGCTGGGGAGGGAGACATTAAAGAAAATCTCCCACCTTGTTCTGCATGGTACTGTATTGTCTTGTCCTGCAAGTTATAGTATTACTCTTAATCGGGTTATTTAGTTTATTAATTCATCTAGCAATTCAGTCTACCAGTTAATGGAGGCATGGACCCCAATTTACTTGATGAGTAGATTATGTTTACTTTGCAAAGTGAATTTTCACTTACTGTAAGCTGACAATACACTTGTCGATTTTTTTTTTTTTTTTTTTTTTTCCATTTAGCCAGAATAAAAAAAAAATTTAACCAATTTCTCCATCCATGTAATACAGGGCAGATACACAAATCTCCTGCTACAGCTATTGGATGTTTGGGTATTTTGACAACTGTTGGGATCACCTATAAAAATATCTGAGCAGTGGCTGAATGAGATTGGTTGCAGCCTCTGTTCAGCCAATAATTTTCCATCCAACTCCATCAATTTTCTTTTAATCTAACAACTGCGGTAGGGGGCTGATAGAGCCACCCTCTGAGCAAACTTTCACCCAGTTCACCAGAAACAGAGCTGAAATTTGTATAATATATGGTCAGCTTTACTGAATTAGGTGAATTCACTTGGCGAATATCTAATCATGTGTTAAGAAAATAAAAAAACATGATTTTTGCTTCCCCATGATTGGATGACTAAAGTCAGGTCAACGACACCTCATTCACTAACCTAAGTAAAAATTCACTTTCAAAAGAGGAAATCCACTTTTTTGAAAGGTGGAAATGTTAGTAAATTAATGTCTGTGCTTAGAAGGAATGTTGGTTGCTAAAGGGCATGCCTATGTAGCGCTACCCCCGCAGGGGCCGCTTGATAAAAGTTGTCCCCAGTGATTGCCCAGACCTTGCAAGCCTCTCGATAACTCTGACACTCTGGATTCAGACATATTTCAACAGTATAGAATAATGCAAGAGACACACTTTTTTAGTAACGCCTCTATATTAGACTTGTTCAATAGAGTAGGCTGCAGGAATAATGGATTTAGGATATACAATCCCAGTCAATGCATAAAAGCAAGACACTGGTAAAATATGAATAATCAATTAGCAATGTTTAGCAGGTCATACAGTCATGAGTAGTAAGCTTCAACAAAGTTGAATAACCATGGCCTTAGCAGAAAAAAGGTCCCTTTTAACTAAAGATTGCAACTTTGAGTCCTGCTAATGTGTTAAGTTTCTGATAAGGTGGTAGCCACTGTCTTCTGCTAGCAATGGTGGGGTCCCATAAGCACTAGTGAAAACTGGTAATTTAATAAAGTTAAACAGATAAGCCATTGTACTGCTCAAAGCAAAGGTCTCCTGGTAACTGAGGTGTAAAGGTGTCTGCATGCAGTGTCTCTAGTGTGGTGGCAGAAAGAGGTTGGGCATCCACCCACTCACCAATCCTATGGATTGCATGGCCTCCTAGGAACAAAAGTTCATGCCCAGGCTCTTGGCTGTTTGCAGGGATGTGCAGAGTTACCACCTGATGGCCTAACAGTGTGGTGAGCAGAGATGTATGTGTTAAGACTGGACAGTGGCAGTCCCAATGCAGAGATGTGATCCTGTCTTTGGAAGAGAATGGCCCCAGCATACACCAGCACTTGAAGTTTACAACTTTCAATGCTGCTGTCTCCTTCTCTCTCGGAGTTGCTTCCCTGAACTTCTGGTCTTCACAGAAAAGAAATTAACAGTGAACAGTGCAGATGGAAACCAGTCTGTTAACTTGGATAGGGGGGAGGAGGGAGGAGCAGAGGATTTCCTTTGAGTACAGGGCTGTGTTTTTCTATTGAAGCACATAGTATAAGGAGACACAACTCTAGTTCCTGCTGTCACAATCATGCCCACAGGGAGAGGTGCGGTTCTCTATTTTACCCCAAACTTCTACATTTTGGTATTTCTCTTAAACTTATATGCCATCACTTAAGGGGGGGGGGAGGTGTAGTATCATGCATACAAGAGCCAGGCACAGGCTCTCACTATATTAAGAAGTCTTCTGTATCCCCTCATTCCGCCTCCTCCCTCAGGAATGCGTTCAGTGTAGCTGTTTAAACAATCCTCTTGCCAAATAAGGTAGTGAAGATATCAGTTGATTTTGTGTAGAAAAAGAAGCTGTTATGTTTTGGGTGTAGTCAGAGCAGTGAGGACCGTCTGCGATTATAACATCTAGCAGACAGAAAGCAAAGGAGAATCTCGCTGCAACAACGAAATCGAGTGCGAGACCAGAAATTCCTTTTTAGCTCATCAGACTTGAAACTGCTTAACCCCAGACATTTATTTGGCAAGTACTTATTTACCTAAACTTCTTTCTGTTATCTGTTTGCTGTGCTCTGTGTGTGTGTGTGTGTGTGTGTGTGTGTGTGTATGTGTATATATATATATATATGTGTGTGTGTGTGTGTGTGTATGTGTATATATGTGTATGTATATGTGTTACATCTTCTTTCTGTAAATATTTCTACTGCAGCCTTTTGACCTTTTAGTAATAAATCTTACTTTCTGAAAGTGTTGAACTGTTTCTATAACTCCTGAATGTAACTTACGAATCCCTGCCGCTGAAGAGCGCTACTATGCGTATTTAACCCTCTGTATAACCGGTCTGTAGAGATGGCGGGATACTGACGGTTATCCAATCATCCTAGTGTATTGCTGAGTTTCCTCTTTCTCTGTATAAAAAGGAGGTGGTGGCAGTGTGAAGGGTTAATTGCGTAATTAACCTGACCCAGTAACAATCGCTCCCAGGCTGCCGGTACATAGATTGTGGTCCAATTAGCTGGAAAATCGTTGTGCAGGGTGCAGCTGGGCGTGGCATTGTTACGCACGTGACATCGCGGTGTTGAATTGGCTAGTCCTTCGGTCACGAGTTTGGTGAGAAGGTCTGGGGTCTGAAACCGCGCACGTCACACCTGCATGTAAGGGTGGCTCCATAGGATGCTGAAAATGAAAGTAGCCACCCTAAAACAGGAAACTTGAAGCAGTGGTCATGGCACCAGCTTAAACTGGAGAATAGGCAAGGATTAAAAGATAAAGAAGCCACACACTCCGTGATTAAATCAGTTACTGAAAGTGCTTAAACAACAACAGGTTTAATATCACTTTAAATCAGCTGGTTGGTATTGTTCCCTATTACAACGTGGCAACCAAGGATAAACAGTTTAACTGCTCATAAATGATAACATTTATAGACCTACAGGGAAATAATTTTAAGTGTGGTCATTTCATATGAAAACGGAAATCTGGTATGTTTGGCTGGAAAAATAATTGTTTAGTTGTTCGAATGTAGGTTTTCTACATGCTTAGCTGAGCATGTAGAAAAATGTATTCACATCACTTTCTAAGGTTGCATTTTTATAAAGCATCCATAAACTCTGTGATCTTGATATAATTACATCACAGACTTGGACTTTCACACGCTTGAGTTTTTGTAGCGCATTGCTGTATGTGCGCCAAGCTCAGTGTGTTCTATAATCTTTCCAATATAATGTTGCTTTGTTTTGCAAAGTGGTGAAATGGTTTCCTTGATATCGAGCACTTGTGATTATGAGCCAAATAAAATGCCAGGTCGACACTGGCACTGCAGATGGTTCTAACAATGTGCAACACAAATCCAGTCCAAATATAACAGAATATTGTTTACAAAGAATGACATTATGGGAGATATGTAGATGCAAACTGGGCATGGGTACAATGTATGATATGCATAAAAGAACAAGAACTGGATGATTGTAAAACAAAATGTATTTCTATGTCTACTACATAAAGTAATGTGATTTAAAGCAGATACGTGGGACATAAAGGGAACTGTCTATCTGCAACAAAACACTGATGTCTGTTGTTTTACTTTACTAGTGTTTATATATTGTATATTATCCCCTCCCCCATAATTATTTGTTTCAATATGTGTTCAACATCAGATTTGATCCTGGGACAAACCATGCATTATTACTTTACAGGATTTGTAGAGCGCCAACAGTTTGCTCAGCGCTTTACAATATAAAGGGAGACAATACAGTAACAATACAGTTCAATACAAGAGGGTTAGGTGGGCCCTGCAGCTTGGAGCTTACAATCTAAGACATTAAAATGGACCTTCACCGAAAATGTCATCTTTTGCTGCCTTGACTCTTCCCCCCCCCCTTTTAGGGGGGGGAGTAAACATAAAAAAAACTAAAATAATGTGGTTGCGTAAGTGTGCACACCCTCTTATAACTGGGGATGTAGCTGTGTTCAGAATGAAGCAATCACATTCAAAATCATGTTAAATAGGAGTCACTACACACCTGCCATCATTTTAAAGTGCCTATGATTAGCCCCACATTAAGTTCAGCTGTTCTAGTAGGTCTTTCCTGACATTTTCTTAGTCGCATCCTAAAGCCATGGTCCGCAGAGAGCTTCCAAAGCATCAGATAGGATCTCATTGTTAAAAGGCATCGGTCAGGAGAAGGGTACAAAAGAATTTCCAAGGCATTAGATATATGGAACACAGTGAAAACAGTCATCATCAAGTGGAGAAAATATGGCGCAACAGTGACATTACAAAGAACTGGACGTCCCTCCAAAATTGATGAAAAGACGAGAAGAAAACTGGTCTGGGAGGCTGCCAAGAGGCCTACAGCAACGTTAAAAGAATATCTGGCAAGTGCTGGCTGTATGGTATATGTGACAACAATCTCCCGTATTCTTCATGTCTGAGCTATGGGGTAGAGTGGCAAGACGGAAGCCTTTTCTTATGAAAAAAAATATCCAAGCCCGGATAAATTTTCCAAAAACACAACTGAAGTCTCCCAAAAGCTTGTGGGAAAATGTGTTCTGGTCTGATGAAACCAAGGTTGAACTTTTTTGGCCATAATTCCAAAAGATATGTTTGGCGCAAAAACAACACTGCACATCACCAAGTGAACACCATACCCACAGTGAAGTACGGTGGTGGCAGCATCATGCTTTGGGGCTGTTTCTTCAGCTGGAACTGGGGCCTTAGTCAAGGTAGAGGGAATTATGAACAGTTCCAAATACCAGTCAATATTGGCACAAAACCCTCAGGCTTCTGCTAGATCGCTGAACATGAAGAGGAACTGCATCTTTCAGCATGACAACCACCCAAAGCATACATCCAAATCAACAAAGGAATGGCTTCACCAGAAGAAGAGTAAAGTTTTGGAATGGCCCAGCCAGAGCCCAGACCTGAATCTGATTGAAAATCTGTGGTGTGATCTGAAGAGGGCCGTGCACAGGAGATGTCCTCGCAATCTGACAGATTTGGAGTGTTTTTGCCAGGAAGAGTGGGAAAATATTGCCAAGTCAAGATGTGCCATGCTTCAACTGAGTTGTACAGTTTATAGGTTACATTAAAGGTGGAAAAAGTTCTGAAATTATTTCTTTGTCTCGCTTTTTTACATCACAAAAACCTGACATTTTAACGGGTGCATAGACCTTTTATATCCACTGTATTTTTTTTTTAAATTTCTTACAATACACTTTATTTGTGCTTTTTCTCGCCAAGGTGAGACATTCTCCTCACCCCCTGCGTATGTGCTGCAAGGCTTGGGTCCCAAGGGAATGTCCTGGCTGTCCATACTTGCATAGAGTTTCCCATATACGTGAAAAGACCGCTACTAGGGATGTTTAGAACCCTTTCCTGTCTGAAACCCCCTCCTGCACATGGGCAGATGCAACTGCAGGCTCTGCCAGAACCCAAAGGCCAGGCAGAGTCCATGTGTGCATCTGTGTAGTTGTAAAAATGATGGTGCAGAGAGTGTCGGAGGGCAGAGTCTTACATAGTGGGATTGAAGTTCCACTTTAAGGTAAATTTTCGGTAGACTATACCAGGGATGGAATAGAAAAATAGAAGGTAAGGAAACCTCGGTGGAGATACAGACAGCAAAAAACCTGGCAGATGTTTTAACCCTTTTTATGGCTGGCGTTTTCTTAAGTCTGTATTGATACACACAGCAGCCAACTTCAAACTGAACTCCAATTCATGTAGGTACAGTGGGGCAAAAAAGTATTTAGTCAGCCACCAATTGTGCAAGTTCTCCCACGTTAAGATGAGAGAGGCCTGCAATTGGCATCATATGTAGACCTCAACTATGAGAGACAAAACGAGAAAAAAAATCCAGACAATCACATTGGCTGATTTGGAAAGAATTTATTTGCAAATTATGGTGGAAAATAAGTATTTGGTCAATATCAAAAGTTCATCTCAATACTTTGTTATATATCCTTTGTTGGCAAGGACAGAGGTCAAACGTTTCCTGTAAGTCTTCACAAGGTTGGCACACACTGTTGCTGGTATGTTGGCCCATTCCTCAATGCATATCTCCTCTAGAGCAGTGATGCTTTGGGGCTGTCGCTGGGCAACACGGACTTTCAACTCCCTCCAAAGGTTTTCTATGGGGTTGAGATCTGGAGACTGGCTAGGCCACTCCAGGACCTTGAAATGCTTCTTACGAAGCCACTCCTTCGTTGCCCGGGCGGTATGCTTGGGATCATTGTCATGTTGGAAGACCCAGCCACGTTTCATCTTCAATGCCCTTGCTGATGGAAGGAGGTTTGCACTCAATATCTCACAATACATGGCCCTATTCATTCTGTCCTGTACATGGATCAGTCGTCCTGGTCCCTTGCGGAGAAACCGCCCCAAAGCATGATGTTGGCACCCCCATGCTTCACAGTAGGTATGGTGTTCTTTGGATGCAACTCAGCATTCTCTCTCCTCCAAACACGAGTTGTGTTTCTACCAAACCGTTCTATTTTGGTTTCATCTGACCATATGACATTCTCCCAATCCTCTTCTGGATCATTCAAATGCTCTCTAGCAAACTTCAGACGGGCCCGGACATGTACTGGCTTAAGCAGGGGGACACGTCTGGCACTGCAGGATCTGAGTCCCTGGCAGCATAGTGTGTTACTGATGGTAGCCTTTGTTATGTTTGGTCCCTGCAGGTCATTCACTAGGTCCCCCTGTGTGGTCCTGGGATTTTTGCTCACTGTTCTTGTGATCATTTTGACCCCACGGGGTGAGATCTTGCTTGGAGCCCCAGATCGAGGGAGATTATCAGTGGTCTTGTATATCTTCCATTTTCTAATTATTGCTCCCACAGTTGATTTGTTCACACCAAGCTGCTTGCCTATTGTAGATTCGTTCTTCCCAGCCTGGTGCAGGTCTACAGTTTTGTTTCTGGTGTCCTTCGACAGCTCTTTGGTCTTCACCATAGTGGGGTTTGGAGTGTGACTGTTTGAGGTTGTGGACAGGTGTCTTTTATACTGATAACAAGTTCAAACAGGTGCCATTGATACAGGTAATGAGTGCAGGACAGAGGAGCCTCTTAAAGAAGAAGGTACAGGTCTGTGAGAGCCAGAAATCTTGCTTGTTTGTAGGTGACCAAATACTTATTTTCCACCATAATTTGCAAATAAATTCTTTCCAAATCAGCCAATGTGATTGTCTGGATTTTGTTTCTCATTTTGTCTCTCATAGTTGAGGTCTACCTATGATGCCAATTACAGGCCTCTCTCATCTTTTTAAGTGGGAGAACTTGCACAATTGGTGGCTGACTAAAAACTTTTTTGCCCTACTGTATGTGTTCCTTGCAAACATATAAAATGAAAGCAACTGGTGTAAGTACCTGAATTTGACTTGGTATTAACCTGGGGGGGGGGAGCAGGGCAAAGCGCCATTTACGCTGCACTGCTTGTATGCTGACAAAGAACATTCTGACGAGGAAAAAGCTGGGTGGGCAGAGAGATGACCTTGTCAGTCTGCTGTTTCTCTTTCACTGTCCAGTCACAGGTTGGAGGTTGATTAAATATTAATTTAACTGCATTGGAGAAAAATCAGGTCTCCAGGCTGGCTGTGGTTTTTGGTAGGGCTGTAAAAATCTCAGAACTAGATTGAGATGGGATTATGTTGAGCAGCTATTCCAACACAATCCCACTGCCTTACAAGGCAAAATGCCTTTTCTCCTTTTGTGCCTGATTCACATCACTGCATGCAGTACTTTTTTTTTTTTTTTCTTTTTTTTTCAGTGCTTTGTGAGAAAATCCACTGCCCCACATCATGCAGCCAGTTGGACGTTATATAATGTCTTGTGACATTTTAATAAAGTCTGTTAGTCCGACATCGGCACATCAGCACCGTACCGCACACCAGCCACTGTGTTGTAACAGCGGTTGGCGTGAATTAGCCCTTATTCAAAAAGAGGAAAGTTTTACAAATGGACTTTATGGGCACAGAGACTACATACACAAGTTGCTAAAATCAATATTTCTTTATTGAACATTACATCCCATATGAACCATTAGGTAAAAGACTCATTGTACAATATCCTCGCAACAAATGTCCCAAAGCCCACCATATACTGGAAAGGTACACAACCAGGGATGAGACATAGACATAACCACCAGGATACTCCTATGGGGGGTGAGGGACATTCTAACGTGGAGAGTTTGCCCGTCATGTTTCGCAACGACTGTTGCTTCCTCAGGGGCACACAAGAAGTCATAAAAACATTGTGAAAAACTTGTAAAAATATTATTGGAAAAACAGACTTACAATAAGTATCATTATGCACCAGACACTTATGGACCCTCTAGTCAGTAAGAACAGGCCTCCTCTGGGTCCCCAACAGGGCGAGAAGCATCCATATCCTATTATCTGTAGCATAAATGTAAAGCTGAAAAATAAGAGGCATCTAGAAAACTTGCATGTCTGCAGCTAAAAAGACAGTTCCACAAAAATGGCTTGGATGTTCAGAACTTCTGCCAGTAAAAATACTGTATCTGCTGACTTTTCATATAAGGATATATTAAGTCAGATCCCAATCCCGCAGATCCCAGTGCATCACTTCTAACAGTCCAGCCCAAAGTGGTGCATTGCGATCTGTGGCTTGGTCTCCTTGAGGATTGTGTATGGAGGGAGGTGTTCCAGCTCTGATCCGAGATCTCCCCAATAGTCACCTCAGACTTGCCCATCCCCTAGGCAATGTCACCTCTGAAGAAACGTGTTGGGAGGGGTTCGAGACGGTGATATCATCACACACGTCCAGTTGATTGACTAGCATTCGATGCCTCACCCATAGCAGCCAACAGGAATGCCACGGCGGTTATCATTGTATTTGATGAGCCTGTATTTCCTACCTACCATGTGAGTGCTTTTCTATCTTCTGTGACAGGAAGCCAGGAAGAACTAGGGGATGTGTCCAGGGTGGGAGGTATATTTGTCCCAGATTCATGCTCTACACATACTATTTCTCCTTTTCTGCAGTGTAGTGAGCCTGTTTGGCTCGCTGATGATGGAATGAGCTCAGCTGTAGCAGGTTAAGGGCTCTGTGCTCTATAAAACTCACAGGCTGTTTAGGGAGGATGCTCCAACCTGGAACCAGTTTGCTGTGCAGGACTGACTGGGGAGCAACCAAACAATACTGTGTTGAGAGTAAATCTGTGTGATTTTGGACTTAGAGACGCTCTGTGTGACCACCCTGTGCCTGAGCAGCAGTAGGCTGTATCCAGACAGGTAGGTAGTAACCTGTGTTTGCAGTTAGATGCCCAGTGTGGCAAGGCTTTATTTTCTGTTTTTGTATTTTTTTTTTTCTTTTGCTGTTTTGGATATATGCACCTTGTGTTCACCAATCTTGTAAATAAAGCACAACTTTCTGCACCAAGATCCTGCTGTCGTGCTGTGCCTCTTTCACCGTGCTCTGACTCATCCAGGGGGTCAAGCACAACCTGCTACTGGGCTAATCCCTCACACTTCCAATACATTTTTACACTATAGGAATGTCCCTTGTATTTTATCTTTTGAGCAACTTTGAAAGCCATTCCGGTTTCGATGACAGGATCTGGAAGAGATATCATCACCTTTTCACGTGCATTTTGACCTGTCTGTTTCACACAGGGGTCATTGTGTTCCAGGAAGAGGATATTTTGTGTGTTCTCTTCTGGACTGGGCACACTTCTTTAACACCTGTTGGACTTTTTTTTCACCTTTTTAGGTATTTATTAACACTTTTGGCGTTGTTGTATTTGATATACAAGGACTTTCTTGGCACATGAACACTTTCTATGATTGCTTTTATAGTCTGATCTTAAATATATTAATCTGTTTTTGGTCTTTTTGTTTTCTTTTGTGTGTATGAAATCTGAAGCACAATTGAAACTGCCAGGTAGTTAGTTACAAATTTCATCATTAAATTTATTGTTCGTAAATATTATGTCAGTTTCCACTATCCTGCTCATGTTAAAATTCAGGTTTGTAAAACTTTTAATACAGTTAATTATTTACACAAATTCCACAATTTTGGAACGTAACAATTTTGCATAGTATATCTCATAAAAGTATTGGCATGTTCCAGTGATCCAAGTAATTATGCTGTTAAGCCAGCTAGTACTTCTATGTGTGCCAGTTTACAAAGGTACAATTTTTTACACACCCTTTTTAATCCCGTGTAAAAGTTTAAAGGAAGCACACCTGTCTGCTCCACCTCCGGACATTATTCACCTGCCCATTTGGATACGGCCCAGTCTTATCTCTTGCTAAAGTTCAAATATCATTCTCTGATCAAATGTGCTGTTAATTCAACGTAGATGAGAGCCAATATTTATGTCTTTCAATAAATAAGTGTATTTGCTTTTCAGATGTTAAACAGGCATATCAGGGGACACATCATACACATACAAGTCATTTTTTTCAGAATTTTACAGTTGTCATAATTTGTATCTAAAGGAACTACAATGTCCATAGCAGCATTTCTGATGTCTTTCTTTGTTTGGCAATGCCTATAGTTGTTTGTTTGTTTTTTCCCCAGGCACATTGGTGAATAATAAAGCTTGTAATCGGTCTTCGTATTAGATTGCAAATGGAAGCTTTGTTGCAGCTGTGTTACTGGCCATTTTCTTTTAATCTGTTGCAGTCTTCTTTCTGTTGCTGTATTTTGCACTTATTTGCTGTAGCTGGCTATGGATGAGCCCATAACCTGTTAGAAATTCTGTATATTGCCCTACAGAACAGACCGTGCACAGTCCACACGTGCTTTTCTGCTTCACTGCAACAAGGAAACAGGAAATTTTATTCAGAGAAAAGACATAGCATATACCAAAGATGCAGCTACAAACTTATAAACACTGTCATCTATTGGTTGAAGAATATATCTCTACTGAATACTGATGTAGCTGTTGCACAAAATACATGAACACTGTATTCCAATGCTTTGTTATTCCATTATGGATGTTTGTTATACACTGAATAAGGACCGCAAATGCTGAATGTGTAGCAGTCATGGGACCATGTCACACTGATGGTTTTGTGTCAAGAATTTGTAGCAGTTACAGAATCACTCCCCTTTGTGGTTTTCTAGGAAAAAAGAATTGCAGTCAATGAAAAGGTTTGTGTTGCTAAAACTCCTAGCAATTTGTAGCTTATGTTACAATTTTATACATTATACTTCTTTTTCTTCCTGTTGTGTTCTTCTTTTTTTTTTTTTTTAAATCAACCAGCGGGTTGAAAAAAAAAAAGTGCCGATTCCCAAATCCACATATTCTAGGTGAATGGGGGAAACAATCCCTCTGTGCTATTGTGTTCTCACATCGGGGGGGGGCTTCCCCACTGTCAGAACACAACAGTCAGTGTTGTTGGCAAAAAAAGTAGACAGGATGGTTGTAAAGAAATCGATAGATCAACTCTTGCACAACCAGGGTGCCCATGCATGGATCAAAATTTGGCTGGTCCCTGCTGAACTGGCCAATCTTTGGTCCATGGAAGATCGGCTTTAGTTGCTATGCGATTGACTTTCTGCAGTGTTTAGAGCTAGCAAAAGAAACGCCGCCTTCAGAAGGCCCTCGTACTATTCATTGAAGATGATGGCCCTGGTGCGTCAAGATCCTGTGTGTAGCTGCCTAGATAAGCATTATTATTAGCCACAGCTGTGAGCCTTTACAGAGCTACAAATTGCCGGAGAAATGAAGTGGAGAAATAAGCTGGTCAAAGCTCATACAGCGATAATCCGACTTCAAAAATCTTATGTTTAATGTTTTCTAAAAACATGCTAATTTTGTAGTGTATTTTTCATAGCTCAAGTACACTTGTAATATTATTCTTATTTAAAGGACCACTGTAAGTTTTTTTGTTTGTTTTTTTTTATATGTAAGCCAGCCCTGGTTCATTCTGCTGTGACTTTGAATGCAAATTGCGATAGCTAAAGTCACATGACAATTAACCCATTTATTTAAATTGCAGCCATCCCAATCAAGGGGACTCATGTTGCAGCAAATTTAGAAAGGTTTCTGCACCACTTTGATGCTACTTTCATGCGACTTGAGTGTCCTAGACTCCTGAAGTCGCACTGCTTTGTCGCACTGCAAATGACAATGTGGCTGCAGCAGTATGAACCGAGCCTTAAGATGGCCATAAACAGATCAAATTCCCCATCCACAGATTCTTCAGGATTCAGATGAAATTAGTTCGCAGAAATGAATTGAGTGAAAAACATTGAAGTGCTGTAGGCTCAAGAAGCATGCAGTATGTTCTCCATGTGGAGGTTAGTATTCTGAATGGCCTACTTCCTGAAGTTTCTTGATGCAGTGCAACTGCTATTTTTCTCTCTGTAAGGAATAGTGGATGGAATGTAAGGGAATAACTAAATCATGGCTAAACAGCTGTGCCCTCCAGAACACCAGATTACCAGAAGCAAGGAGCTCTCTAGGAGGTGGGTGACCCTGCTCCACTATAGTTGTGTTTGGATGAAAAACAGATGCCCAGGGCAGGAAGGTTTTTTTATTTCCAGTATTGATTGTAATGAAATTTAATAATTCTGAATTTGAAGCTATGCCATGTGATTGCTTAACCTATTTATGAATGAAAAAGCAAGCAAATGTCCTTCTCAGTTGTGCACTAGTTTTGTTACTGGCAAATTTAATGGTGGGCATCCATTCTTTTTTAGAATTCTATTTTCCGCTTTATTAAAGGAAATGTTCACTTTTTTAAATTATTTTCTAGATCTGCAAAAGAGATAATCAGGTTTATCGGGTTCATGTAAACAGTAATATCAGTATGTGTTAATCTTTAAAATATATGTAGCACCACTCTAGTTAGCTAGGGGGAGATGGTTAGTTTTTTTTTGTAGCAGAGGCTGAGTAGCAGCCTGGGATGAGTCAGCCCAGGATGATTCATCCAGGTTACTAGAGGTCGGGGCTGAGGGCTCTGCAGGTCAGCTCCCTGATACTTCCCACTGATCTAGAGGCTTGGAGAAGTCTCTAGAACTTAGTGGGTGGGGGTGAGGAGGGGCTGATCTGCATACTCAAAGGACACTGGCCAATCTCCAAGCAGGAGGCTTCAACCGTCCCCTGAGAAAGAACAGCCTGGGAAGAAGGGAAGGTGCCAGCCCAGCGTAAGGCCTGAAGGCAGCCACCAACCAGAAGCTTACAGGAGAGGACTGAGTGAGTAAACCCATACCCCCTGGGCCACATAAGAGGACAGGGCAGTCAGGTGGCCAACCCAACTAGCTCCTCATCTGGAGCTGCTTGGCTAAAGTGGCATTTTCTGGGCTCCCTTGCTCAGGAATTCCCTCAGGCAGCTGGGTGAAGAGGAAAAATCATCTGGGGTTTGAGATGGTACACCAGAAGGACCAGAGAGCACTCCAAGAAGGGAATCTTTGTCTGTGGATTTGTACGTAGTTGCTAAGGAGTTGCCCTCAAGTTGCAGTTTCTTTTGGGCTTCCCATATACCCCTTTAACCCTCTATCCAAGTTCAATACCCCTTGATAAAACAAAAAAACAAACAAAAAAAACAAGCTCAAGGATTGTTTTTACTGTTTCCAGAATGCAAGGTCTAAGGGAAATGAATGTGCAGGACTATAGGGGGACTCAAAAACTCAGCGACTCCTAAGGTAGTAGTTCTACATATAATTTATTTAATTCGTATTTGTATATATACATTTGGCACATGTGTGTAATTACCTATGCCAGATCTGCTTTTAAGTGCTTCCGGGTGCTTCTCAGTGGTTGTGCTTTAACACTCCTTCCCACAATGCAAAGCCACGAGTAGCCAAGATCATAGAAAACAATGCGCTCCCTGTGTGGCTGATATCTCCACAGCTATGAAAATTGACCTTCATCTTGCCCACTTTCCCTAGTAATCCTTTTTCCCCTTCCTTTCACACAGTCCAAAAAAAAGCTAAAAATACTTTTTTTTTTTTTTTTTTTTCTGACTATAATATTTTGCGTACATTTGATATATTGTATGTTTTTTTGGTTCATGTGATATAGTTGCATAGGCTTTCATTTTTATTTAGACCTTCTTGTGTTGCCTAATTATGAATCCTATAGAACAACCTTTCTCAACCTTTAACATAGAAACCCTTGAAGAAACTTTGAGGTCTCAGGGTACCCCTTCTAATAATTATATCTGCAAGACATTAGTGCAAACTATAAATTGGAGACATAAAATTATGTAAATGAGTGTGGTGTACTGTATGTAGGATATTTGATGCCCTGGGCTGCTCTGTACAACATTATTTTCAATTATGATTTCAAACACATAATAAACACTAGAAAAGAAATACAGACTGTGAATGGAAAAGTCGCCCCTACGCTGGTGATCAATGAAGACCCCCCCCAGTATATTGTTATTTATTTGGAATAATTCACGTTTCACTGGTTTTCTATGGGAAGAATGTCCCCAATGCAGTCACCCAAAACTGGTGGTAGTGACAACTTATCTGAGAGGCAAGAAACCCCTAGTAACCTCTGGAGGAACCCTCATTAAGAAAGGCTGATACAGAGTTTTGTGTGCGCTATGATGATGAACTGCATTGGAATTATGGATTTTGCCTGTATATGCATTATATATAATTGCACATAGGGATTGTATGCTACCTTTTGCTTTAACTATCAATTGGTTCTGATTTCCTAATCATATTATATTCTTCTTCATTGTTTATTTTGCATTTATTTATTTACATGATATTTGTGGTATGTTTAGTATACAGGTTTGGCAATAGGGGGAGAGGGTATGTGTCAGCTATAGTGGTGAGAATAGGTGGTTTTGAGGTGGCAAGAGCAGTGGTAACAGGAGGTTGAGTGGGAAGATTGGTAAAGAGGACTGTGGAAGGTAATGGCAGACTGGTGAAGAGGTCTGGTGAAGGTAGGAGAAGACTGGTGAAGAGGTTTGGTGAAGGTAGGGGAAGAGTGGTGAAGAGGAGTGGTGAAGGTAGGGGAAGAGTTGTGAGGGCAAGGATGGTTAAGGGTAGGGATAATTGTTAAGGGCAGGGAAAAGAGGTGAGGGAAGGGTAGAGTAGTGAAGGCTGAGGAAGTGTGGCAAGAGCAGGAAATTATGGGTGGAAAAGTGTTGAGGGTGAGGGGAGTGTGGCAGAGAGATGAAGAATTAGGGGGGAAATTTCTGTAGAATAGGGATAGTGGGACAAACTGGTGAAAGAAGGGTGCAGGGTCAACTGGTGAGAACAAGGATGGGCATTGTTGCAAGGGAGGGAGCCCAGGGTGTGTGGGAGTGGCAGAGTGTTAAAGAGTGTGAGGGGGCAGGTAAGAATCGTGAGAGCAGGGTAGGCTCGTGAGAAGTTGCAGAGTAGTGATGGGGGCAGAGTTTTAAAAGCAGAAAAGGGGTTTGGAAGAGTGGTGAGGGAAGCTGTAGAGTGGTGTGAGCATGGGGGGGAGTGAGCGTCACACATTCATAAACATGCCCACACATCTGAAGTAAACAAATATATCAGATGTCAATATCTAGAGCAAACCCTCAACCAATTAAATACTATTGTGTGGATTCATGTGTAGTTATCTTGTATAGTGTGCTCGTGCATGCACACTGTATCATGGCTCCAGTCCTCTGCATGCTTCCAAACTTTTGATTAGCTCAATATGGCTGCCAAATCCTCCATGTGCACTTATACAGAACATTATATATGTACAATATATCGCCACTGTATTCATTTTTACATGCAGCAGGAAAACCATAACTCACATTGAACCATCAGTAAGCCATTTTTTTTTTTTTTTTTTGAAGATCACAAGTCTTTCTCTTTACAATGCTTTTATACTTATTTTTTACATGGAAATAGTTTCATAATCTTTCTGTGTACGTACTTTTTGTGCTTGTAAACTGTTTGTCCTAATTGAACACTGTTTTGACCACTAAATATTTATGGCTACAGTGAACACAAGGGGAAACACAAACTCCATCTCATATCCTGTGTACTTCTTCTAGAATACTTATGGATTAAGATTGCATTGCAAGCCTCCCTGAATTTCTGCATTCAGAAATATGTAAATTGTATTTGAAAATACCGTATATAAGATTTTCAGTTTGTTGACTCAGTAGAAGGGGCCAATGTCCCTCAACAGACTCTGAGAAACTTTCCAAAACTCTGTTTGCTTTCCTTGACCAAATACACACAGTGATACTGCAGTGTTGGGGACATGATGTATGGGTCATTCAGAATGTATTAACTAGTTTAATTCCAGAGCTGAGATATAATATTTTCACATTTTTTACTCAAATGAATAAGCTTGCTTTGTACAACTGCTTACTTTTTTCCATTATTTGAGCCCCCCCGTAACATAATTGTACTATTGGACAATCCTGCCACTAGATCGGTTTTTTCAACCTCCTTTAACAGTGTAACACTGTTCATTTTGCAGTGAAATTGCAAAGATTTAAACCATATGAATTGAAGCTAAGCATTTAGGCACCCGTCTGTCAATGTTATATGGTTTGTCCCAACCCATGTAACTTTTTGTTTTGCTTGGTCTGGATATAACTGTTGACCAACATTTGATTAAAGGCAAGTGAAATGTAGAAGGGATTTGGAATTTGTATACTCAGTATCATGATTACCTGAATTTATTATTAATCCCATACAGTAACCAGAATATTTTTCCACTATAGTGGCCTTTTTAACTTTTGAAATTCTCTTTTTCTCATACACCGTTGGCTACTTACCCTGCTGATAATCTTTGTGAATTGAATCCATGTGTTTAAAACCTTTAGTGAAGTTATGAAAAATTTCTTACAAAAAGCTCCAAATAATGCACAGCCTTGTTCAAACCTGGGCAATTTACAGTGTGTTTTTAGGAGTGCTTCAACACTCATGATAATTCTCATGTCACATCATTAAAGCTTCTTGCTTGAAGCTGGAAAACGTACATGAGTTTCTTTGGAACGAAGTCAAACATTTTTGGTCCCTATAGACTTCAGTAGGAATGCCTGAAAAATGCCTAAAAGGCAGACAATTTCTTTTCTCTCCTTCCCTAGTAACTAGCTTTCTATTGAGTAAAGAAAGTTGCTTAATCCTAAAAACACATAAAAAAAGTGTGTACAAATGCACTTAAACACTCCAAAAATGCTTGAAGAAGCCCAAACTGAAATGTGAACCTATCTTTTTTTTTTTTTTTTTTGTGAATTGAGGTTTTTTGATACAGACATGAGTTATATTGTATATGGTCTGTAATGTATTTAGATCTTTGTGGGGAAAGAACAAAAAGAGGGCGCACAGGCCTAGTGCATTACCATAAAAAATGTTTAATAAAAAATAAAGTAGGTGTTGTACTCACAAACGAGAATATAGTCAAGGCACATCATAAAAGAACAGCTGGATCAACACCGCGCTGAGTAACAGTCCGCAATTGGGAGTTTAGACATCCAAAAGGCTTCCAGTGGCTCTGAGGAAGAGGCAAGTCCTCGAAACGCGTCAGCCTTTTGGATGTCTAAACTCCCAAATAAACACCTACTTTATTTTTTATTAAACATTTTTTATGGTAATGCACTAGGCCTGTGCGCCCTCTTTTTGTTCTTTCCCCATTCAGTATATTTGGATTCCCCCGGTCCATTTGAGGGCAGCAAGGTGTGCATGTTCCAGGACATTCTTAATGTGGTTGTAGCATCGAGTCCATCCCCCAGCGCAGGAGCATTTGTGTTTGCTGGTTCTTTATTTAGATCTTTGTACCTTTGGGAATGAACATAACCTTTTCTGAATGTGTTGAATGTTTTGTACATTTTTGCTTCAGATTAGGTGCTGCTCGGCATGGGTTTGCTATTAAAGTAAAAGACACAAAGGTGAGCCCTCCCAGGAAATGCAGCAAACATAAAGACCATTGGTCTCTGTAGAGATCCAAAATAACTCTGCCCAATGCATGGTTAAAAAAAGGGAAGGTGGGATCACGATTAGACCAATGTTGTGTCACCTGCCTTTTTGAGTCCCAGTTTTGGAATGGATGTTACTACTCGTACATTTCTTCACCAATGCTGATGACCTCTATAGCTGTTCTGTACATTACCTCTAGAGAATTGGGTCAGAGTGGTACATTCTCCTTGTATTCCTGGGCTCTTGGCAAGCAAACAATACCAAATGTAAGGTTTGACCAAGACTGGACAGAATATAAGAAAATGTCCAAGTGAGGGTTCAGAGAGAGGAAAAAACAGGGGGAAGGAGGACAGAAAAGAGTAGCAGGGCAAGGTCAATTCCCCGTCATGTAAATATTTGAAGTTTATCTATAACAAAAACCTTTTTCTTTCAGGTTTGGATAATGTAGGGGAATGATCATCTTTTCAGTCTTTCTGATTGTGGAGATTTCCTTTCATTTCTTGTCTTAGAGACACATCAGAAATGGAGTGAAAATCTTTCCAAATTAAGGGGAAATTCCCTTTTATGCAGTCACCATGATAGGTGTCCCCATTGGAAGATTTACTCTCTCCTCCTGTTCTGGTAACAAATGTAAACATTTTGGATTACTCATCACTTGCCTTTCTGGAAACAGTGGTCAAGTCCAATTGAAGAGTAAATCCTTCCTTCCAGTAAGCACATAACCAGTATTGAAAACCTGTTGGGTTTTCAGCATTTTACTTTAGCCCCCCCCCCAAAAAAAAATGTGTCTATAAATACTTAGTTAATTTAAAAAAAAAAAATGTCAATGTTCCTATTAGATCTTTCTATCACTACATCTGCGTCTGAAGAATGACAGTTTGGTCTAGGCAGAATAGGCTTGGATGTTCCCTTTTGGATGCTGAGGCTGTGGTGGGATTGGTGCCCTTTTTTAAGAAAAGGTGCAGCTGTCCTTTAAAGGGTTAGGTCATCAGATAGTGGGTTTGATTACCTGGGATTTTTTTCTTGATTGACTGCACACATCCTATGGAATTGGAATGTTAAAGGAGCGCCTGTTAAAAAAAGATGTAATGAGCTGGGGATGCTGAAAGGCATGTGGGGTTTTGTTGGAAACGTGTAGAAAAGGTAACTTCATGGCTGTCATTTGGGTGTCCGTTTATGACACAGAGAATAGCTGCGATTCAACAGATCTCAGCTATTCTGTGGTCATTCACAGTTTATGACACTCAGGAGATCATGTCAGCCCTTCTCTGGAGATCTGTGTTCTCCCTCCAGATTCTCCAGCCCAGAGCTGGAGAATCGGAGGGACCGAAAACTAAGCAGAGATAATTTACCTCTGCTTAGTAAACTGATCTTTTACTGTAATCTCACAAGATTATAGTAAAATGAGCCGTTTTCCAGAGTTTGTAGACCGTTCTCCAGCGTTTGGAGACCATTCTCCCTTTGTTCGGAGAACTGCTTCATAAACTGCATTCACAGGAGAACTGTGTTCTCCGAGAATGCCGGAGAACTGAGCAGCGATCTATTACCGCTGGTTCATAAACTGACACCTTTGTCAGAAAAATATAGCCCTTTGTATTCTGAATTGAGGAACGGAAATTCATGAAAATTATTTTCATTACATGTCTTCTGCACCTTTTACGTGCCAGAGGGTATGTCTCCACATCACTCTGTATGTTGATCGCACGGTATCTGAACAATGCTTTCTATTTTTTGTTCCTTGTTTAATGTATAGAAAGTGACGGTAAATGTTGTTCTAACTTCTGGTCCTGTGACCGTTTAAACAAATGACAGTTCTGTGTTTGTTGCTTTAGAATAATAGAATGTGTTTTTCCACAGTACAGGTGGATGTGGTAAGAGAGTTGGGAAACATATCACGGGTACTTTAGCACAGATTCATCTGACATGTAAACCTGATGATGTCATGAAACCTTGGCTGGATCTGGGTCAGCTGCAGTGGATTATAATAATTATATATACAGTTGTGTTCAAAATAATAGCAGTGTGTTGAAAAAAGTGAATAAAGCTCAAAATCCTTCTAATAGCTTTTATTTCCATACACACAAATGCATTGGGAACACTACACATTCTATTCCAAATCAAAACATGAAGAAAAATATATCAAATTTGTGTTGTTCCTCTAAAAAAATTTGAAGAAAAGTGAATATTAGACTGTTCAAAAAAATAGCAGTGTTTGTATTCTTCTTTACAAACTCAAACATTCACTATATAATCTGAAAAATGTTTGAAGATTTTGCTTTCCTTTGAATTACTTAATGAATATTTAGTTGTATAAGCACTGTTTCTGAGAACTGCTGTACATCTGTGTTGCATGGAGTCAACCAACTTCTGGCACCTGTGAACAGATATTCCAGCCCAGGATGGTTGGACTACATTCCACAGTTCTTCTCTATTTCTTGGTTTTGCCTCAGAAACTGCATTTTTTTATGTCACCTCACAAGTTTTCTATTGGATTAAGATTCTGGGATTGGGCTGGCCACTCCATAAAGTCAATCTTGTTGGTCTGGAACCAAGATGTTGCACGTTTACTGGTGTGTTTGGGGTCGTTGTCTTGTTGGAACACCCATTTCAAGGGCATTTCCTCTTCAGCATAAGACAGCATGAACTCTTCAAGTATTCTGATGTATTCAAACTGATCCATGATCCCTGGTATGCGATAAATAGGCCCAACACCGTAGTATGAGAAACATCCCCATATCATGATGCTTGCGCAACCATGCTTCACTGTCTTCACAGTGTACTGTGGCTTGAATTCAGTGTTTGGGGGTCGTCTGACAAACTGTATCCGGCCACTAGACCCAAATAGAACAATCTTACTTTCATCAGTCCACAAAATGTTGCGCCATTTCTCTTCAGGCCAGTCAATGTGCTCTTTGGCAAATTGTAACCTCTTCAGCATGTCTTTTTTTCAACAGTGGGACTTTGCGGGGGCTTCTTGCAGATAGCTTGGCTTCACATAGGCGTCTTCTAATTGTAACAGTACTCACAGGTAACTTTAGACCTTCTTTGATCTTCCTGGAGCTGATTGTTGGCTGAGTCCTTGCCGTTTTTGCTATTCTTCTATCAATTCAAATGGTAGTTTTTCACTTTCTTCCACGTCTTTCAGGTTTTGGTTGCCATTTTAAAGCATTTTCGATCATTTTAGCTGAGCAGCCTATCATTTTCTGCACTTCTTTATATGTTTTCCCCTCTAAAATCAACTTTTTCTATTTCAATGGTCTTTATTAAATTTTTTAAACAGTATAAACAGAGGCAATAAAACACGCCCACGCAGGGGCTATCAATTGCACAGATAAACAAAATGCAAAATAAAAAAAAAGGAAAAACAATGCTCTAATGCCAACAGGGCAAAAGGTACGCCCACGCAGGGGCTATCAATGGCACATAAGGTACAAAACAGTAATGTAACTGATTATAACAACTAAATGCAGCTGTCCAGTCACACCAAAAACAGAGAGAGAGAGAAAAAAGAAAAGAGAGAAAGAAAAAAAGAAAAAAGGGGGTGGGGGGGAGGGGCAAAGAGCAGGGATTCAAGAGCGCCAATACCGAACGCCATTACATCCCCAGACTAGCCGGGGGGACTGAGGGAAGGGCATATTGCAACCACGGCTCCCATATTTTCAAAAATTTACGTTGGGAGTCGTTGCGGATACTCGACATCTGTTCGTTGAGCATCATAGTGGTCATACGATCCCGCACCCCCTGAAGAGGGACAAACGGACTCTTCCAGGCCTGAGCAATTGTTCTAGTGGCGGATAAAAACAGATAGGAAGCCAACTTCTGCTGGTGAGCTAAGAGGCCCGGTATGGGGCAATGAAGCAAGGCATACCGAGCATCCCGGCGTATGGAGAGATGGAACAAGGTGAAAAGGAGGCCAAATACACGAGACCAAAAACGAAACAGTCGCGGGCATGACCACCAGATATGTAATACATCACCACGATGACCACAACCCCGAAAACATTGATCACTACAGGCAGGGTTAGCCCGGGCCAGCCGAGCCGGAACCCAGTACCAACGAAACAATACCTTATAGGCTGCCTCCAGTGTGGTCGTATTAAATAAGCATTTAGCTATGAGTGACCAGGCCTTATTCCAGTCCTCCGGATCCACATAAAATCAACTTTTTAATCAAGGTACGCTGTTCTTCTGAACAATGTCTGGAACGACCCATTTTCCTCAGAATTTCAGAGAGAAATGCACTGTAACCAGCTTGTACAACATTTGCTGCCTTCTTTCCTTAAATAAGGGCAATAATTGCCACCTGTTTTTCAAAGAATGAATGACCTCACTAATAGAACTCCACACTGCTATTATTTTGAACATGCCCCTTTCAATTAGTGGTTCAATTACACAGAATCAGCAGCATGCATGTCATGACTGTTGGGTCTGTTGGATTTCTATTACTCTACTACACCTGTTAGTAAATGATTTGCCATGTAGAAATATAATTTCTACCAAAAACAGTGATTGATCAGGTTAGTGATGTCTGACTGCTATTATTTTGAACACAACTGTATATATATCATTTATATATTTTTTTTTAAGGATGAACAAGTTCTTAGAACCCAAAACATAATAGACTGGTATTGATTTCTAATCACAATAGACATCATGAGTAAAGGAAGGACATTGAGGCTTAGAAAGCAGAATCTAGTTAAAAATATTGGGTATGACTTGCCTGCTCACATACGCCAACCAAATGCTTGCAATAAATAAGTAATGTGCCTCTTTAACCACTTGCCCTCCAGAGGATTTACCCCCCTTCATGACCAGGCTATTTCTTGCTTCACGGCGCTACGTTACATTAACTGAGAATTGCGCGGTCATGCAACTCTGCACCCAAATAAAATGTATGTCCTTTTTTCCCACAAATTGAGCTTTCCGTTGGTGGTATTTGATTGCTTGTGCATTTTTTATTTTTTTTTGCGCTATAAAAAAAGGCCGACAATTTTGAGAAAAAAATCAATACTTTTGACTTTTTGCTATTAAACATGTCCTGTAAAACAATTTTAAAAATCAAATTTCGTCATAAATGTAGGCCAAAATGTATTCTGCTACATGTCTTTGTTAAAAAAAAAATCCCAATTGGATTAAAATTAAAATTTTTTTTTAAAAATTAATTGGATTATGTGAAAGGTTATAATGTTTACAAATGGCAGTATATATACTGGGAATTTTTTAAAGTTTTTTTTACTAGTGGCGGCGATCAGCAACTTATAGCAGAACTGCGGGACTGGAGCGGGCATTCTGACACTGGAGGGAACTGACCTGGTGTCACTAACATCCCCAGGGATACCAATACAGTGATCAGTGCTAATATAAAGCACTGACACTGTACTAATGACACTGGGCAGGAAGGGGTTAACATGTGGGCGATCAAAGGGTTAACTGTGTGCTGTTTTACTAGGGGCTGTGCCTGTGTGATTCACTGTATGCACACTGCTTTGCATGGCTGTGCTATGCACAGCCATGCAAAGCAGTGTGCAGGAGCTGACGGGAGAGAACTCTTTTTTGTTTACAAACAGTTCAGAACCCCCCCCCCATTCGGAGATGCTCGGTAATCACTGGGCGCTGGCGAGTAATCACCGGCTGGGACCAGGTGATCGACAGCCGCAAATGGTGGCGCAGGTAGGGCGCACGCACCCTGTAGCCGGAAATGCAAAGTCACGTGTATATATACTTGATTTTGTGCACCCGTGCCGCCCTGTAGCAGTACTTCAGCTATAGGGTGAATGGGAAGTGGTTAAAGGATTATTGTAATGTCACCACAGCCAGATTTTATGTACAGCCTAAATGGGCCACAACCAAGAGTAGCAAGTGAGCAAAGGATTCACGTTGAATATTAGTTTCAGCCTTAATTATGCTAGCACAGTCATTAACCAGTCTTGTTGCCTACTGTTGGTAACACATTCAGACTCCTCCCCAGCCTGTACAGTGTGGGTTACCTTTGCTAGTAAAGCAGTGTACTGGGTGTGTAGACCTAGAATTGAGCTTCAAACAGAACACAGTGACAATTTTTGGTCCTATAGGTCATTTGGTCCTATGAAATCTTAAAGTCAGTACATTTAGGTGCAGAGCTGGCAAACTGTTTTCAGCTTTTTTTGTCACCAGTCTTTGCGTATCTTATGCCTAAACTTTAAAAAAAAAATTAACAGAAGAAAGCCATTGCTGAAAAATAATGTTGAAGTTTGTCAGAAGCTATGCTGGAGTAATGTTCTATGTCGAAAAAGGTCCTCTTGTTTTATGAGAATTGAGCTAGTATCATGTTTCCGGTGCTTTTCATTAGCAGAGACTGGGAAACTGGTCAAGATTGAGGATAAGATGGTTGTAGCCAGGAAAGAAAAAAAAAAAAAGAGGGAGAGAGAGAAACGTACATAATGGGGTGATGGTTAGGCACTAAAGGAGTGTGAAACGTGTCTACTTGTCTTCCAAGAGCCTTGTATTTCTATCTTTTTATCTCCATGGAATGAACAATAAAGAAGTCTGCGGTTTGTACATTGGAGTGCCGCCACCTTTTTTTCATGCTTCTTGATTGTGGTAGTGGACCGGGCAGGCATACAGACACATCCAGCAGCATGTGATCTCATGCTGGTCAGCCTTGAGTGGTGTGTACCCTGTATGCTGTTTCTCTACACAATAGGTATATACCCGGGGAACCAAAAGTACAGAGTTCAGATCCTAGAAATCATTTGACATGCCCACTAGGTGTAGATGAATTGTAGGCTCTCCTCTGATAATTAATTACATTTTTTTTGTTTAGATGTTTTATGAAGGTAGAATAAGTACCAACACATCAGTCTACTCTGTTTAAAACCGTAGTATATCCGGTACTCTACAAGAAAAAAAAAAGTTTCCCCTGCAAGGCAATGTTATAATGTGCTAGTATGCTACCAGGGCTTCCATCTTCACCCAGTCCTTCTTCCAGGTTCATGGGCATCGGCGGCTTGAATACCCGAGCCACGATGACGTCACTCCCGTGCATGTGTTCAGGAGTCTTTTTTTGGCGGCACACAGCTCTGAAGGAACAGCACAGGCATGCCATTCCTTCAGAGCACATGCAAGTCCTGACTAAAGCAGGTAAAAAGACTTCTCCTTTGCAGTAGCAGTCACAGTAACTTCAGGTTAGAGCAAAGTCCCATGCAGTAAATTGGACAGTGCTCTATAGAACACTGGCCAATGTTCCCTATAGACCTATGCAGTCTATAAGGCACCAGAGGGGTAGTAAAACACACAGAGTTGACAATTCACTAAAGGTTATCACATGCATTATGTCAGTCGCGAAACCACATCTCGCATGTGATACTGAAAATGTCGATTCACTATTGCTAGTATGCAGTATTTACTGCAAATGGAAAAAACGCTTGGTAAATACTGCATGAAAAGAAAATAGAGTTAATTCACAGAAAGAAATAAGTAATTAAATGCATGTGGTAATTACGTAGTGGTCGAGGCATGCGGTATGTACTTGTAACTGTCATGGTTGTTAAGGAGTGGGCGACTTCCGTGTCCTTAACAACCTATGGGTCCTCAGCTGTCAGAGGGTTTCTCCGCTGACAGCTGTATGCAAAAAAAAAAAAAAAAATTGCCAGCAATTAAACAAAAAAATGGTGTGGGGTTCCCCTCCCATCCATACCAAGCCTTTCGGGTCTGGTATGGATTCTGAGGGGAACTCCTATGCCAAAATATAAAAGTGTTGTGAGGGTTCCCCCCAAAATCCATACCAGACCCTTATCCGAGCATGCAGTCCGGTTTGTGGGAACGAGCGAGCGCTCCTCCTGAACCATACCAGGACACATGCCCTCAACATGGGGGGTGCTTTGGGGCAGGGTGCCCTTGTGATGTCATCAACCCAGCATGCCCCAGCTGATTACATCAAAAGGGGTCATGGTCACTCAATGACATCACTGGATGGCCCTTGGCCCTGCCTCTTACTTATTTAAGAGTTGTCAGGTAGCAGAATGGGAACCTTTGTCGAGAGTGGAGATGTGTTGTGTTTTTTTTTTTTTTTTTTTTTTTCTTTTTCTTTTTTGGGTTGGCGGTGGTAGCAGGCATCGTGATTGACGATTGATCTACATTGGGGGACCTTTTTTTTTTTTTTTTTTTGATAAAGGACTTGTCGCTCACTCACATGGGGGGTGTTGAGATTTGGGGCTCCCCACCCATTCAATTGTCAGTGGGGAAACCCCCTGGCAGCTGATACATTAACGCATGTTTTCAGTAATAAAATACTTCATGACTTAATAAAATAACTCACGCAGTATTTTAGTAGTGCTTTTTAGTGAATGCCAACGATTTTAGTTTTTATTTTTTCTCATGAAAAATGCTGTGCGGCATCTTACTGCTTACTTGGATGAGGTAGGATACCACTTAGTGAATTTTCCCCAGAATCCCAATGATCTCAGAAGTGTCTGTACTCACAAGGCCCAAGGACAGAATGGTAGCCTTCTTCCAAGTGACACCCTCCAGTGATACCAGACAGATTTTTGGCAGACAGCTCCCCCTAGTCAGCAAACTGAAGAACCAGGGGTCGCCCCCTTTCCTTCTTCAGGCCCTCAGGTCGCCCACCTGAGGCTGCATGGCAACAGTTGCCAGATGAGGCAAGCCTGTCTCCAGCTTGGCTTGGTGCAGTCCTCTCCAGGAAAGACCCTGAGCCCAGACTTCCATGGAACATGGTGAGGGATTCTTCTCCTGATGACTAGAAGTGACTTCTTGTAGGAGTCCCTGTTGATGAGCCATTACCTGCCCCCAAGGCTCAGCTCAAACAGCATCTTCTGGAGATTGACAAGAGTCACATTGAGCAAAAGTTCAGTTCCTGTATAGAGAACTTGAAGAACAAGGACCTTACAAAGGTTTCTTTCCTTTGGGTAACCTTTTTCTTATGGCAAGCCATTGCCCGAGCCTACAGCAATGACTCGCCCGATCTTGCTTCAGCATAGCATGTTCAGGCATGAACCAAAGCACCCTTCCCCTTTGTCACAGGAAGATGAAGAAAGGGATTTTGAACCAGGGGATTGCCCTAAATTGGAGTTTAGAAGACACTTGAGCTTGAAACTTGAGAACAGACTGGAAAAGCTTTAGCAGAAAGTTTTTACTCCTGCACATGTGTAGAACAGTAATGAGCAGTTGTCCTTTGCCACAGTAGCAGCCCACATAAACTTGACTTGATAAAGTAGTGGCTATTTAGCCATATGTTTTCGCAGAATGTTCTTTGAGCACAAGGGGTTTACCCCCGAGAGGCCATAGTCCTGTGTCTGGGATAAGTCCTCATAGTAGAAGTCTTTTCACCTGAAGGTAGAAGCAGTCCCCAGACAACCCTTCTTCCGTTTGCAAGGATAGAAGGGAAAGGGAATTTGAGAATAGGGGGATTGCCATCTGATAGCAACTGTAACAAACTCTTGAACAAAAGGTTCGATTTTTTTTTTTTTTTTTTTTCCCCCAAACAGATGCCCCTGGTAGAACAGCCAACTTTTTAAAGACTAAAAGTCTTTACAGGAACAGACAGCAATAACTTGAATCTAAATTACCAATGGTAATCTGGGTGCGGTATGTGGACCATTTTTCTGTCAGTTCCCCAGATATTGCTGGCCCACACCTGACTTCGTTGTCCAGCTCAGTTGACCACCACTTTATCAGTGAAGATTGACCTCCCTAGACTCCAGTTCTCCTTAACAGACTGGAATTCTAGCCATTTCTTGCCACCATGTGATACTGAGCACAGCTTCTTACCACTACATGATCTGATTTTAATTCTTCAAACTCCTGACGAAGCTCTGTAGTTGGAGCAAAACATGTAGGGTTCTTTCTATAATTTTTTATTTGGCTCATTTGGGAGCACTTTTTGAATGCACATGGTACTTACTTCCCTTTTTTTGGAGTGGTATGCACTGTACATGACAGCGCATTATTTGCATTCCTCAAGACAGTGAGATATTTTTGACTTGATATGGTGAAGTATGGGGCTTGTCCATTAGAGGCTTGAATTGAGGCCTGTGGATGAGTGTACCCATATTACATATCTGAAGTAAGATAGACCATACTACCTATTGGGTTCTTTCCTGGGGGAATTTCATTTCTTCAGTGGCGAGTGTATGAATCTTTACCTGATTGGTATATAATCAAACCACAATTGTTCCTGCTACAATTCATCCAAAGATGGTACAAAATCACGACCTGGCATGGTGCTGGTAAGTATTTGGATGTAAGGGATAAGATTGACTAATTATTGTAATGGATTTAGTTATTATTGTGCAGTGCATCCCAGTCTATAAGGTTTGAATTGAATACAGTTTAGTACATAAATCTTTACAAAAATCCTAATAAAGGTTATATTTTAAATTAACTAATTGGCTAATTGGTGCGTAGGGATACAAACCCTCGTTCGGTATAGAGTTGTCAATGACCAAGTATGATGATTTAAGGCTTAGTAAAATAACAGACTGGAATTCTTCCCAGAGCTGAAGTTTGGACCCATCACAGAAGGGCTTGGGGATGTACATGATGTCCCATATTGCTTCGTCGCACCATGAAACTCTCTTGGACTCTATCTCCTCCATGACCTCCCTTGGTGCATAGGGGAAGTCATAGCCATACTCTAGGGCAGTGGTCTCCAAACTGCGGCTCAGGGGCCAAATACGGCCCTTTGCTTGCCATTATCTGGTCCTTGGGGCACTATTCCTCCCTCTGACATTAACAATGGGGCATAATTCCTGCCACTGACACCAGCAGTGGGGCACTGTTCCTCCCACTTACACCAGTAATCGGGCACTATTCCTCTTACTGACACCAGTAATGGGGAACTATTACTCCCACTGACGCCATTGATGGGGCACTATTCCTCTCACTGGCACCAATGATAGGGCACTATTCCTCTCACTGACACCAATGATGGGGCATTGTTACAGAGAGGACATTTTCTACTTCCACTGGCCACAGACCCTCAAGTCTGAGGGATAGTAAACTAGCCCTTTTGTTTATAAAGTTTGGAGACCCCTGTTCTAGGGCCACCTTCCGAAGTACGATTCTATGACAGCAGGAGAGCTGCGGTAACTTCTGCCTGTTACCTCTCCCTGGTGGAGTATTTGGGGTTATGACCTTCTCAATCAGTATAATATACTCTTCATTTTGAGGTCAAGCCTGAGCATATGTCCGAGGAGGGGACAAATCAGGCCTCCTATTCGCATAGGCCTCACAAAACCGAGGTTCCTTACGCACTGTATAAGGATGTTATATTTTTCCTTCTCCTCGTTAAGCAAGTCTAAACACTGAGAGCACTCTTTTTCTGCAATCTCATAGACCCAGTCAGTTTCCTCAACTGGCTCCCAATCTCCTATCCCTTTTTCCAGGGATCCAAAGGGGCACTGGAAGCTGGTTGACCTGTGTCAATATCTCCTGGCTCCCCCTCTCCTGAGGCGCTTGAAGATGCTGGCCTCTGCACACTTACTTTTAGTGATAGTGATAAGCAGGGCACATAGGCTCATAGGGTGAATCTTCTTAATGGTGGCACTTAAAGCAATAAAATTTGACAGGTGTTCTAATCCCTTCCCACTCTATCTAAAACAAAAAAAAAAAGTTTTGCCTTTAGTTTAACCTTTAAAATTATTTTGCACTGTCATAAGTATTTATTTTTGTTACAGGAGTCCGCCAACCCCCTTCCCCCAACCCTGCAGACATGGAACATCGGGGCACCCCACCAAGGTGTTCCCCCTGTCTTAGAGGAAGGAAAGGGTATAAAGCACCAGTGATATCCTCAGCATCTCCTTTGGTCAGAGAACCTGAAGAAATGATGGGAAAAGCCAAGGAACTCTTCCAGCTCTGTGATAAAGAAGAGAAAGGGTTAATAACCAAACGAGATCTACAGGTAATTCAGTCACTTAAAATATGTGCTAACCCAAAAGATGATCCTTTAAATTTATTGCAGACGACTTTTGAAACTATGGCCTACAAACAAAATCAGGTGATACAATGTTTCATTGTTTGTACACAATTGAACAAAATCAGGTGATACAATGTTTCATTGTGTGTACACTATTGAACAAAATCAGGTGATACAATGTTTCATTGTGTGTACACAATTTGCTTTTTCAACAATTTGATAAGGCTCAGTGGAGAATAAGCTTAGTCATCAAAAATCAAAAGTTTGCTTATCATTGAGTGATCTATAGTTTGGCTCTTCCTTGCTGTTGCATTTTTGTCTATAGGCTAAAATATTGTTCTCTTGAGTCTGTATATGATGCTACCTTGTACAATATGTCCACCATCTTTGCATTAGCTGAAAAGTAATCCAGCTAATTTAAATTGGACGTTGAATCTACTTGTGAACTTTAAATTTTCATTTTGAGCTGTATTAAACCCAAAACCAAAAATGTAATATATTGCAGCTTACCAATCAGATGTGGTGACTGCATTAGTTAGCTTTTTCCCTCCTTGTGCATTGGAGTGCCCCCTATTCTGGATGAAGGAGCACATTTGGACAGGGGAAATGTTAGATGTACTAGGAGATTTAGATAAACTAACACAAAACTCCAGCTAACACTTTATAGGCATTTACAGCACAATTTTTTTTTTTTTTGGGGGATAACGATTTTACATGAATAAATAAAAGCAGATCATTGTAAGCTTCCTTGTCTGTGATAAACTGTTTGTTTCATCCCAGTAACTAATACAATCTACAAGAGTGCATGTTCTTTTGAAAAACAACAAACTTGCTTGCCAGATCACCAGATAAAAATAAAGGAAAGAAAACCTTAAAAAGAAAATACAGTCATCACATCTAAGAATTGCTAAGCTGCAGTATAATAAACTTTTGCTGTTACTGACTCTGTCAAAATATATATATCCAACATATCTGTACACTAACTATATAACCCAGATATTCTCATAAATTGATTTTATATAACGACCCCTATAGTGTCCTCAAAAGCCTTCACTTACTTTTTTTTTTTCTCACAGCGACTGCAAAATGAACTTCCACTCACTTCAGATCAATTGGAAGCTGTATTTGACAGCCTGGACCAGAGTAATAATGGTTACCTTACTCCTGTGGAGTTCAGCATGGGTCTTGGTAATGTTACATTTCATCCTAAGAGTTTCTTGCTTTTTTGTATAAGATGTTTTTTTTTTTTTTTTTTGTTGGTCTGTTGTGTTATCCAAAGTAGCCTTAAGCTGGCCATAGACGGTTCGAATTTCAGCCAGTTCAGCAGGGACCGGCCTAGATTGGAACCATGTAAGGGCAGGATGAATGTACCCAACGTGGGTGCTAGCAGTAATTGCTGTGTTCTCCTGGTGGGGACAGCCCCCACCCCCCTGCCCCCCCAGGAGAACACAATGGTTTAGTGGGAGTAAAAGTCTTTCCTGCAACCCGTCGTTGCAGGAAAATCTCTCCATCTATGGCCAGCTTAGGTCTGGCAATTGTTGAGTAGATGTCTTCCCAAAAGAGATGGGTAGAGAGAGATCTGTACATTCCTGGGTGCTGGAACCCACACAAAGCTTGCATAAAGGTGTAAGCAACAAGCCCGCGTTACTTTGATACTTCCCTCTACATCGTAGCAGAAGAGAGGATCAGGCCCACTAGCAGGAGTTCCTTTGCAACAATGAGCACCTCCAATTGTCAGATGAGCCCATTTTCACCTCCTAGAGGTTGAGAAACGCCCCAATTCACTGCAAGAATGGCTCAAGATCGGAAGCATTGATTATAATAATGGGCCATCTGTGAACGACCTTATATATTAGGATGATGTACAAGAAAAAGCCTCCTTTTGGAAGTAAGTCACTAAGCAGCTTTCTATTAAGGCCCCTTTCACACTAGCGGTCCGATCAGGACCACCTGTCCATTTTTCAGGAAGAACTGATCAGACCCTCCATTCTCCTACATGGAGTGGCAGAAGTAAAGGGACTTATGTCTGTTTACACCTGCCTAGATCCAATCCAACTCCGTCCACTAACAAAAAAAAATGGAAGGGGATCCATTCCCTTCCGTCTAGTGCATGAAATCAGAGGGCATTCGGATGTAAATGGATAGTTGGTCCCATTTACATCCAACCACCCATAAAGCAGGTCAGGCTGTGCCTGTGTCTGCTCTGCATAAGTGTAGCGGACATGGACTTGTCATCTGCCCGCTCTGCTCTGCTCACTGGGGAATCATCAAATCGATCCCCCGCTGAGCAAAACGGAACCTCCTCATGTGAAAGGGACCTCATTTATATTTTTTGGGAGGCAGTTTGCAATGAACGTGGTAAATATAAACATACACCATTGCAGAGTGCTGTAACCCAAAGTAATTAATCAGACTTAGTGTACACTTTACTATAGTGAGATTATTTGTTCACACTGAAAGTCAGAGCAGTTGGAATCTGTCACATACCTGGATGGGGAGGCTGATGTGGAGAGGAGGCGTACTCTTACTACTTCCGCTCAGAGCCCCTAATAGTGGGAACAGAGGGTGCAGAGCCAGGAGTGGCACGAGTGCCGGGTGGGTCTGGAGCTGGTAGCAGACAGGTGAAGACCCAGGAGATCCGGATGCAGGCCAGGTGCGGATGCAAGAATGTGGGTGCAGCAGCAGGCAGGTATGGCGGCAATCAGGATGCAGACCGGCAACGGACACAGGAGCGTGGATGCGGCAGCAGGCAGGTTTGTCAGTAACCTGGATGCAGGCCAGGTGCAGGACCATGGGTGCAGCAGCAGGTAAGTGTGGCAGCAATCAGGATATAGGCCAGGTGCAGATACAGGTAAGTAGGTGCAGCAAAGTCAGACAAGCCGAGTCAGGATCAAACGAGCAAATCAAGTACAAGGGAGCAGGCAAGCGGATAGTCAGGGATAAGCCGGGATCGGTGAAGTTCTTTCATAGTCAGATCAGATACAGGCAACAGAATCAGGTTATGGAGTGCAGAACATTATAGACTAGAAGGTATTGACTGAACTGTATTGGAGGTTTAAATAGCCCGCCTTACGGTGACGTGTACGCTACTGCGCATGCGCGCACTTGCACGCTGCCTTGCATGCGCGCCCGAACGCTCCCGCGCACTCGCACTGCCTTGGCCAGAAGGGATCTGGTGCCATCACACTGCTGCACGAAGGAGGGATCCCTGACAGAATGTTTCAAAAGTACTTATTATATAGGGAATATTTGGTCTGTATTGTATAATATAATTGTTTAGACAGGATTAGAACTCACTAAAGTAATATGCTTTAAAAAGCATTTAATTATGGTAGCACATATTAAGAGAAGTGCAGTCTAAGTGTGTCAAATAAACACCATTAAAAATAGAGCAGCAGCCATGAGACTAGGCTAAGTGCAGGAAGCAGGTGGGCCTGACTGCTGTCATTTTAAAAACAACTCTGAAAAGCAACACTGAGGCAGCTACCACCACTGCTGCTTCTCTTTTCCAGGGATCAGAGGATTGGAGACACATTGGTCCTCAAAGGGGATCCGTCTTACACAAAAGTACCGCATTTTAGCCTCTGGGATGGTGGCAGTAGAATGGCTATTTTACAGATGTATCAGGGATCTAATAGGATGGCTATCCAATAGTGGTTCCACTCTTTGATGACTAAAACATGCCTCAAATGTCTTACACAGGCACTTGAGCACAAAATATCCCACTTGTGATGAACTGCCTTTAGCAGAAGACCTTGAGTCCTTGGTTTTGCTGAGGACAACACTGTCCTCAATAATCTCATCCACGTACAACACGTAGGGATTGGGAGGTTTTAAAAACTAAACCCCTGTTATAAACGCATACTGTTAGACAGGTTAATTCGGTTGTTAGCAAGCTGGCTGGCAAGTTGTCCAAGAACATTGTTCTCTCCCCTTTATTCACTATGTGATGCCTGTTTATGTGTCCTTGCTTCATAAGCCAGTTATAGACTTGGGCAGATGGCCACTTTTATTTGCAGGTTTTAAAATCTCCCATTTAAAGCCTGCCCCACTTCCTCCCCCTTGTCACCACCATCACCCCTGACCCTTTGTCTCATAGTTCTCCTCAGCCTCCTGCAGTAGGCAGTAGACAAAGATTCCCGCTGTTCATGAGACCGCAACAAGTTGTCCTCCTTGTCATCCTCCTGCTGTGCCTCCAGTGTATGGTCTATCAGGCCAACATGTGTGTGCTACAGGAGGAACACAAGAGGCATTATATCACTAATTTCCTCTCTGTTGTGGTTTACCATTTTGGTAGTCTAATGGAGCCAAAATGCCAGACATACTGAATGATGGCTATTGACATGGTGAAACAAATCTAAGCCCTTTATAGCTGGTTCTGGTACCATAAGCACACAGGTACTTATTGATGGCATTCTGCTGCAGCATGGCCATTGTTGAGTTCAAGGCAGTTGGCATGCATCTGATGTTGTTGCTGCTTTTCTGCCAGGTGAGCCATGTCCCGATATGACAGCCTAAGTGGCCATAAACGCTGGTCTGGGGAAGGACCTCCTGGAAGCCAGGATACTTTGATAACCTGTTGCACCATGAGATTGAGGTCCTGTGCAAGGAAGGTATATCTTGAAAAGATGGGAGTGCAACACCAGCTTGTATAGTCCTTTTTTATTTTGCAACAGCCAACATGTTATATATAAATACAATCTTATAACATGTTTTAAGAAATTTTTGTATATTTTCTAGTTTTTAGCATTGACGAACGGGGAGTGCTGAGCCCTCCAAACACATTAAGTGTTGCAAAATATAATATTTTTAAGGACTATACGAGCTGGTGTGGCACTTACATCTTTTCAAGACTTTAGTAAACTCCTCTGAGGAACCAATAAGACCCCACAGTTGCTGGTGAGCAGCTTCTAGGACCACAAACCACCCATTGCATTATAATGCATCTTCATAACGTTCAGCACTCCTATATCACAAGTGGGCAAGGTACAGTGTGATTTTTTTTTTTTTCCCAGGAAAAGGGTGGGCAGCGGATTAATGCTGTTGTCCCACACAACTTTGCGTAGCTGAAGATGGCATGGAATAAGCTACTTGTAAGCCCTGGCCCATTGTGGCTCCTCTCCCGCTGGCATGCAAGCTGCAACACAGCATGTTAGCATTTAACCTGGAATGTTGCGTGTGCTATGAGGCACTTGGGGGGGGGGGGGGGACTGATGGTTCCAAGGAGTTAGAGGATGGGGTCAGTGAGAAGGAGGGTGGACAGGTGACTGTGCTGTCACCAGCACACAACACACGGTATTACCACCAGTTCCAGCAGTGTGCTCAGTCCTTCCCAGCAACCAGAGGATTAAATCCGTGTGCATAAATGCTATGTAGCATCCCTGCCCATGCCTACTGGATTATGTGTCCATGCCAGCATGTACACTGCTGATGACCGTGTGGTCCAGCAATAAACAAAGTATGTCCCTAATTGTAGTAGAGGGCAGGGACGAGCTTCTTGGCAAAATAAGTTAGCTGGGTACTTGCTACCGTGGTCTAGCACAGGCTGTAAACTCATGGAAGGGGGCTGATTTGTAATTGAGAGCTGTTGCAAGACAGTAGTTTTAACAAGCTGGCATTAGGACTCCAGGCATGGGGCGATTTAAGGGACATTTGTTTCCTCTACTCAAGCAGCTCCGGAAGAGAAATCTGCATTGGGAAGGAGGTAGGTGTAAGAGTATTCTGCAAAGATTCAAGCCTTTGTTTGACCTTCCACAATGTGGCCTATGACCATCTCCCCTCATTGACTAGAGTCCACAGATGTTATGGCAGATGCAGCAGGAGAATGTTGTAGGGGTGAGGATGTGTAAAGTGAGGAATGATGAGTGTGGGCCTTTTGCTGCTGAATTGTTTCATTGTGGTGTGGCTCTCACTGAGCTCTCTGGTGCAGAGGTTTGTATTTTCCCATGCATATGGTGCACAAATAGCTTGGTACATTTCCAACGGTTTGTATGTTGGCAGCAGCTGCAGACGACAACAGAGTTGTTGGCATCTGATCTGTTTAAAAAAGGCCCACACTGTTACTTTACTTTTTTTAATCAAACTTTGATACAGCTTCTAGATCTATTGTGAAAGCACATTACTTTGCATTTTAACTGCACCATTTAAATGTGACTTACAGTAAGGCCATACCACAGCTTACTGATTTGTTAAACATTTATTGCAATTTAAAGAGCTCTTTTCCCAGACAGCATGAACATTTATTTCTATTTTTACAAGTTTCAGATTTCAAAGATTCCACTAGATTTAACGCTACTTGGCTCCTACTTTCCATAGTATCTATCCAAATCTGTAAAAACACTTCCTTCTGTTTTTCTTTATAAAAAGTCTAAAGTAAAATGCTGCTGGGTATTTCCTTTGGGCTGTGCGATCCCTGACTCAGTGCTGTAAACATCACATTTCCTGTAGTTTGCTACTATCATTATCTATTTTCAGCTGCAGAGTAAGGATGTTTTTACCACAAGCAAGTCTCCTCCCTACCAATACTATGTAGACCTATTTAGAACCCAATTTATCTGAGTCTTTGCGACCATGCAAATGTATCTTTCTATCGCCTGCTATCTTCAGGTAAATTACTAGGGGTTAATATGACTAATGGAGAGGAGGAAGAGAAGCCGGTAATGGAGGAAACGTTTGAATCTGGCTGGTCGGATGAAGATCAGGATGATGCAGAAGAAATGCTCTTCTATGCTGCTATGGAACAATTGGGAGCTGCTCGAATATTCCAAGAGTAAGACTCTGAATCTATTTTACTTTTGTATCTGAAAAGCAATTTGTTTCATCGCTGTATAGATTGCAGGTGGTGAAGTCTTGCTAGTTAAAAAGAATATATAGTGTTTTGTACATATTTTCTTAAAATGTTATATTTTTAATTCTGAGGATAATAATTTTATTTTAAGTTGTGGAAATGATCATAAATATTTTATATTAATATTTTATCCTTAAACAGGCAACCAGCAGGTCAGAACACTGACCCATGCCTAACTGGGATCCCTGAATGGAAACAATTTCTCTGCTCTCATTAGCAATGCCCATGCTCTGGATTTTTGGTCATGTATTAAACATTCATCTGTGCTTCCAGCCATCTAAAGTTCTTGCCATTATACAAAAATCAGATAGCCTTTTTGAAAAAAATCTGTACGTGAGCACAGACTGTTCCTTTTTCTATATAATAAAGGAAAAAAAGACTGTTTCCATGCGTACAATATATCTACCTGTTGACTTCAAATGGAAAAAAAAACAGCACCAGGTTCTAATGTCACAGCTATTGAAATATAACAGGCAGCAGGTATTGTGGCTTCCATCATCAGCTACTGTCTGCTTTGGAGTTGTATTGGGATATCTCTGGGTCTCTGCACATTGTTCATGTATTTACACATGTATGATATTATAATAAAATAGCATGCCAGTTTTTGCTGGACCATGATCCGTGAGCATGAAAGTACAAACCAGTGGGGATGCCTGCAATGATTTTAAAGCAGAGAGAAGCTAGAGATTGACTCTTTTTCTTTAGGAGTTAGCTGGAACCCATAGATAAGACCAACAGTGTGACATATCAAGTATGAAGAGAGGGTGAAATATGTCTATATAACACGCAGACTTTAAACATGTACAGTTGTGTTCAAAATAATAGCAGTGTGTTGAAAAAAGTGAATAAAGCTCAAAATCCTTCTAATAGCTTTTATTTCCATACACACAAATGCATTGGGAACACTACACAGTCTATTCCAAATCAAAACATGAACACAAATTTGTGTTGTTCCTCTAAAAAAATTGAAGAAAAGTGAATATTAGACTGTTAAAAAAATAGCAGTGTTTGTATTCTTCTTTACAAACTCAAACATTCACTATATAAACTGAAAAATGTTTGAAGATTTTGCTTTCCTTTTGAATCAATTAATATTTAGTTGTATAAGCACTGTTTCTGAGAACTGCTATACATCTGTGTTACATGGAGTCAACCAACTTCTGGCACCTGTGAACAGGTATTCCAGTCCAGGATGATTGGACTATATTCCACAGTTCTTCTCTATGTCTTGGTTTTGCCTCAAACTGCATTTTTGATGTCACCCTATTTTCTATTTGATTAAGATCCGGGGATTGGGCTGGCCACTCCATAACGTCAATCTTGTTGGTCTGGAACCAAGATGTTGCACGTTTACTGGTGTGTTTGGGGTCGTTGTCTTGTTGGAACACCCATTTCAAGGGCATTTCCTCTTCAGCATAAGGCAGCATGACCTCTTCAAGTATTCTGATGTATTCAAACTGATCCATGATCCCTGGTATGCGATAAATAGGCCCAAGACCGTGGTATGAGAAACATCCCCATATCATGATGCTTGCGCAACCATGCTTCACTGTCTTCACAATGTACTGTGGCTTGAATTCAGTGTTTGGGGTCGTCTGACAAATTGTCTCCGGCCACTAGACCCAAAAAGAACAATCTTACTTTCATCAGTCCACAAAATGTTGCGCCATTTCTCTTTAGGCTAGTCAATGTGCTCTTTGGCAAATTGTAAGCTCTTCAGCCCGTCTTTTTTTTCAGCAGTGGGACTTTGCGGGGGCTTCTTGCAGATAGCTTTGCTTCACATAGGTGTCCTCTAATTGTAACAGTACTCACAGGTAACTTTAGACCTTCTTTGATCTTCCTGGAGCTGATTGTTGGCTGAGTCCTTGCCATTTTGGCTATTCGAATGGTAGTTTTTTGCTTTCTTCCACATCTTTCAGGTTTTGGTTGCCATTTTAAAGCATTTGCGATTATTTTAGCTGAGCAGCCTATAATTTTCTGACTTCTTTATATGTTTTCCCCTCTACAATCAACTTTTTAATCAAGGTACGCTGTTCTTCTGAACAATGTCCAGAATGACCCATTTTCCTCAGAATTTCAGAGAGAAATGCACTGTAACCAGCATGTACAACATTTGCTGCCTTCCTTCCTTAAATAAGGGCAATAATTGCCACCTGTTTTTCAAAGAATGAATGACCTCACTAATAGAACTCCACACTGCTATTATTTTGAACATGCCCCTTTCAATTACACAGAATCAGCAGCATGCATGTCATGACTGTTGGGTCTGTTGGATTTCTAATACTCTACTACACCTGCTAGTAAATGATTTGCCATGTAGAAATATAATTTCTACCAAAAACAGTGATTGATCAGGTTAGTGATGTCTGACTGCTATTATTTTGAACACAACTGTACATACCATGATCATGGATATGTCCAAAAGAGATATAGAATAGCTATATGGAGATATGCTATTCAAAACTAGACAGACATAAAAGAATTTACAGACAGGCAGGTGCCTTTTTATAACTGATTTTTTTTTCCACTTTCTTAACCATACCTCTTTTTAATGACATTAGGACTGATTGTATCTGTATAACTGTGTATGTTTTAACTATTTACTTATATACTGTACATAGAAACATAGAAAAAACAGAAAACTGACAGATACTTACCGTAATTTTCCTTTCCCGATGGGCTCCATGTCAGTACAGCTGGTTAAGGGCCCTGTCCACCCATGCTTCTAGGACATAAGTCATATGTTTGAGCGCACCTGCAGCCTCAGTGTTCTGTAACTAGTCCTACCAAGCTGGGAGAGAATTGTGCTGACATGGAACCCGTCAGGAAAGAAAAATTACTGTAAGTATCTGTTATTCAATTTTCTGTTTTTCCTGACAGGTCCATGTCAGCACAGCTGGGAACTAACTAGCCACACAGGGGAGGGATAATGCTACACACTCCTCAATTCTCCCTAAAGCAGAAGCCAGGATGCCTCTGCCAAACTCAACTGTCATTAAGACTGCTTCTATACAGTAATGAGCCATGAACGTTTATATTGAACCCATGTAGCTGCCTTGCAAATAGTGTCTGGGCACACTCAGCCTGCTTCCACTCGCAAAGTGTAGACCCTTTGGGTGGACAGAAGTGATCCCCCCTGGCACAGCCAACCCTTTCAACTTTTAGGCCAAGGAGATGAGCTTCACCAACCAGGAGGCAATAATCTTGTTGGAAGCCATAAAATCATTACACGCTCCGCCTGGAATGAGAAGCAAATTCTCCGACTTTCTGATGCCAGATGTTGCCTTGATGTTAAATTTTAAAGCTTTACCCACATCTGTTGGGATAACTTCTTGGGACCTCCCAAAAAGGGATGTAAGAAGGGCAACTTTCCGTGTGATATGGACTATGAAGACCACTTGGGCACGATCTGGAGCAACAGCATGAGTTCCACCCTATCCGGGATGAACGTAAGACAGGGTTCTTTAAACCCCAGGGCCGCTAATACGGACACTCTTCTGGTTGATGTAATTGCCACCAGGAAAGCCGTGTTCAGCGAGAGGTACCGCAAGGGGCCACTTTGATTTGAAGTTATCTAATGCAAGCAAGTCCAACACCAATGGGAGATCCACTTCACAAACAATCCCTTAGGTAGGTTTCAACCAAGTTGCAATTTGAAGGACAGTATAATTGAATGTTGGATGCCCACTGTATGCCGGAGAAGATAGAGATAGCTGAAATGTGGTCACATAGCGTATTTAAGCATAAACCTAAATCAAGCCCTGCCTACAGAATCTTCAGACTGTGACAGACTTGGAGAGCCCAGTGTAAAACCTTGATCAGCAGTAATCCTGTGAATTTATGTCATATTCTACTATAGGCACTGTTTGTTCTGTTCTTTGCTTTCATAAGCGTATTCACAACCTTTACAGAGCCCCTGAGATCTATTACCCTCTGCCTCCCAAGACTCAAGCTGTGAGCTTGAGCCTGTCAGGTGTTGGATGAATGTGACTATGGAGAATCTGATCTTACCTGCAGAGGGAGTGGATCCTTGGCATTCGTTAGGAGGGGAAGAGGGTACCAAGGCCCCTTCAACTAATCTGGGATCACCACCAGAGTGGATCCTTGGCACTCGTTAGGAGGGCTCAGCATAAATGAGTACACCCCAACAGATTTGTCAGAAAACCTTTACTTTCCTTTCAGAATCAACATTCTCTATGGGACACTATACTACAAAATACTCCCACAAGGGGCGTGTCCAAGATGGCGACCGGAGCGGCCGCATAATCCGGAGCTCCGGCGCCGTATTCCGGAATCCGCTGCCATCCGTACAGCAGCGGACCACAGTGGAGCAGCGGAGGGCCCTGGTATCATCCCGGATACCTGGGAGGTAGAATCCGGGCGATATTTCCGCCCTTCGTGGCGGCAGACGTTCGCGGCCTGGTGCGGCCGCATGGGCCGGGGCTCCGGCACCTCCTATCCGCATCCGCTGCCATCCGGGCTGTGGGGGATCACCCGAGGACGTCTGCAGCGTCCTCTGCATAACAGAGGCTGAGAGAGGGACGTCGCTGAGTGTTGCTGCTCCCCGCGGCGGTGGCGACGATTGCGGCCTACACCATCTGCCAGAGGCCTCCTTTTGCCTGGTCACAGTGAGTGGGGGGTACAGGTGGCATCCTGATATTATGATCTCCCCACAGTGATTTGGGGAGTGGGCCTCACATTAATAGCCCCAGAGCCCATCATCTTCTCTGTCTGTGGCCCTTGCTGGGCTCAGAGGCCTACTGGGGCCTTGATACTGCCCCAGGGGGTGTCTCCCTGTGGGGCCCTGTGCTCAGAATCGGAGGTCCTCTGCTTCCTGCTTCCCACCCATCCCTCTCGTGTCCTGAGTTGGGATCTGGTGCTATCATCCTGCCCGGAGTGAAATTTTTGCTGGTTGCTGTGACTTATGTTCTATCTACCCTTTCAAGGCTTGCTGAATATTTTTACAATATAATGTTATCGCAGATGGGTTTGACAGCATCCATGTAACTACAGCCCTGAACCTATTTTGGGTGCTATAGGTCCCCTGGGGTTATAGTCTCCATTCACTTTCCAATTTTCAGTTGATCACCCCCGGGAGATTATTTGTATGCCGTCCACCAAGAAAAAAAAGGGACAAGCTCAGAAGTCCCTCACGACATACCTCCTTAAGGCTCACGAGATTTGCAGCATGTCTCCAGTCAATACAGAGCAAGCATCCCTGTCCGATCCAGCACGGGACACCACCGTTCCCTTATCGGCCTTGATCAGCGAAAATACACAACAACTCACAAAAGGGGACTTGGAGTCCTGCTTGGAATCTATGTACGCCAAACTAGCCGCCAAATTTCAATCAGAATTGCATAAAAGCACTAATGTTCTCTCTCAGGAAATAGCCACGCTGGGCTCTAGGACAGACCGCTTGGAAACCAAACACGATGAACTTAGCCTGGCCTATGGTGAACTTTCCAGAGAGCATGACCATTTACAAACGGCCTTTTCACAACTGCAGGCGCAGGTTGAGGATCTTGATAATCGCAATCGCAGGAATAATCTGCGAATCAGGGGAATCCCGGAGTCTATGTCGGATCTTTCATTAATTATAATCAAGTTATTTAAGTCACTCCTTCCAGATCGTGACCCTGGATCTTTTGCTTGTGACCGCATCCACAGAGCCCTACGCCCTAAACCTCCTGCTGACAAGCCGCCTAGGGATATTGTCCTGTGCATGAAGGATTTTCTGACCAAGGAAGAAATACTCAGAGCTGCTCGCAATACTCCAACGATCTCCTTTGAAGGCTCGGTTTTACAAATCTATCCTGATGTTTCTCCGGCCACGTTGGAGAGGCGTAGAAAAATGAAAGAAGTTACAACTGCCCTGTTCTCTGCTCGTATCCGCTACAAGTGGGGCTTCCCTTTTAAGCTGATAGTTCCACACAATGGGAGCACATATATCGCTACATCCCCTCCCGAAGGTAGAGCAATCTTGGCCAAATTAGGCTTGGCGGATGCCCCATCACCTCAACGCCCACCCTCCACCCCTCGTATCTCTCCCATTTGGCATACCCCTTCCCCACGGAGGGATAGAAGGAGAGTCAGACAAGAACCGGGTTGACAGGCCCATTTTCACTTGCCTAATACTCATTGTCTTGATAGTCTTTGGTCTGATCTATTGTTTTTTATGACTTTACTAAGATTTGGGACACAGGGATTTTGCTCTCTATTTCTTACATTGTCAGGTTGTATATTTCTGTGGTTGCTGCTGTGATATTTTTGCAATACTGAATATTTTGTATGCCTTGCATTGATAACTGGACGAGTTAAGGTATAACAAGGGTCATTGGACCCTCCTAATTGCGCCCATTAATTCATGGTTGTACTACTCTTTGACACGTTACCCCACCCTGCCTCCTGACATGGCCGGAGGTGTCGCCGCCCGATTGCGGGGTGGCAGCTCTGTTTTCCATGTTCTAAGGAGACAGGGTTTGGGCCCATGTGGCCCCTTAATGTTTGAACTTTTTGTTTTATCAGGTATGACGACTTTTCTGCCTGATCCATGTTCTTCAGTTACCCTTTCAAATATAGAAGATATTAAAGCTTCTTCTTCATTGTTTTTCGTTTTCTCTTCTCTCAAAACTTTAGTGTATGAGGATGGTATTGTGTCGGTCTGTGGACATCACGACCCCTATGTTGGGGTCTGGAGGTCCCCAAGGCTGGATCTGCCACCTGTATGTCTGTCTGATACAGACCTGCGGGTTTTTATGTCTAGTCAAATAACTTTAGGGGATATCTTTGTAATGTGTACTTTTATGATGATAGTGGCAAGCTCTGTTTATTATGGCAATTCAATGTATTTCGCATAATGTCCAGGGTTTCAATTCGCCAAATAAGCGCAAAACAGCCTTTCTTCAATATAAAAGATTAGGAGCAAAAATCATCTTATTACAGGAAACGCATTTTGCAGCCGCAAAACACCCAACTTTTTTTCATAGATCCTATAGACAAGGGTATTATACCCTACACTCCTCCAAGAGTAGGGGAGTGGCCATTTTTCTACATAACTCATTTCCCTTTGAGGTTCAACATGTGTATCGTGATCCAGACAGTAGGTTTATTATTCTTAAGGGCACCCTTTCAGGTCGAGAACTTACAATTGCTAATGTCTATGCACCAAATTCGGCACAGGCTACCTTTTTTTTTTAATTTTTTGGTGCTCTGGATAAATTTTTGTCCCCCCATCTATTGGTGGGTGGGGATTTTAATCTGGTGGCAAATCCTCTTTTGGACCGTAGCTCCGCCTCGCACACTTCCCAAGCTTTCCCAAAATCCCTTACTAAGAAACTAGATGCCCTCCAGTTGGTGGATGCTTGGAGAGCGCACAACACGGGAGCCAGGGATTACACATTTTATTCCCACCCACGTGACTCTTATGCTAGACTAGACTATATCTTTTGTACCCCTATTTTGCTAGCTAATTCTAGGATAGCTAGTATTCATTTGAGCACCTGGTCGGATCACAGTATTATGGCCTTATCTATCACGTTTGTGGGATTGGCACCTACTCCCTTTTCATGGAGACTTAATGATTCTATGTTAACTGATACTGACTCTCGGCAGGAGGTGGTTACATCTCTTAAGGAATACTTTCAATCTAATTCAACCCCTGATATTTCCCCAGCCACACTCTGGGTAGCCCACAAGGCGGTCCTACGGGGCCAACTTATCTCTATGGCTTCGGCCAGAAATAAAAAACGTTGGCAGCAGATACTACTTTTAACCCGAGAATTAGAAGCACACTATAGAAGCCATGTAGCTGATCCATCTTTGCTCAATAAACAGCTATTGTCCCAAAAACGCTTGGAACTGAATGCCCTACTTTCCCAAAAAACTGAAAAGGCCCTCCGCTGGTCGAGGGCCTCGTTCCTATTACATAGCAACTCAGCATCTACCATGTTTGCAAGGAAATTGAACCATACTTTGCGCCCCCCACATGTGTATAAATTGCGTACTAATTCAGGTGCTATCTCATCTTTACCTCAGGAAGTTTTGGGTATTTTTGAAAATTTTTATTCTAAACTACTGGCTTCTCCACAGTCGGATTCTGTTTCTCTATCAGATTCATGGCTGGATTCTATACCCCTTCCTGCTCTCACACCTTCTCAGATTGCCTCTCTTAATGCCCCATGTACTTTAGAGGAAATAACATGTGCAATAGGAACGCTGAAACGCTCTACTGCACCGGGTCCTGATGGATTTACTGCTGGCTATTATAAACATTTTACCTCTATATTGGCTCCATACTTGATAACACTATTTAATGATGTTTTACAGGGGGGTAAGTTCCCCGAGGAGATGTTGTTAGCTAACATGTCTCTAATACCCAAGCCACAGAAAGACCACTGTTTGCCGCAAAACTATAGACCAATCTCAGTAATGAATAACGATCTGAAGATATTTAGCCGCATTTTGGCGAACAGGTTGGCTCCTATTATCTCCTCTTTGGTATCTCCAGACCAGTTGGGTTTTATTCCCGACAGATTTATTACTGATAACATCCGTCTCACTCTAAACGTTATTCAAGATGCCAATTTACATTCCAAAGAGGTTCTGTTGATGAGTTTAGACATAAACAAGGCCTTTGACAGTGTTCTTTGGCCCTACTTGTTCTCTTTGCTACAGAAAATGGGCTTCAGTGATGGATTTTTGGCAGGCATACATGCCCTATACGACTCTCCTAAAACAAGAATAAGGCTTCCTGGCTGTAACTCTGACTTTTTTACATTGGGTAGAGGTACCCGTCAGGGTTGTCCTCTTTCGCCCCTTTTGTTTGCGCTGGTGTTGGAACCTTTGGCATTGGCGATCAAATCACATTCGGATATTTCTGGCTATTCGTTATTAGTTTCACACTTTAAGCTGAGCATGTATGCTGATGATGTTATGCTTTTTATTACTAACCCGTTGACTTCTTTGCCTAATTTGTGTGTAGTATTGAATGATTTTGCTAAAGTGTCAGGTCTCACCGTTAATTTTACCAAATCGGTAATTATGCCTGTTAATGTTCCTGACTCCCTAAGTGCATCTCTCCGTAGTTCTTTTCCATTTCGCTGGGTCAAGGACAGGTATCCTATTTGGGGATTAATCTTGCTCCCAGATACTCGGATATGTTTACGGCTAATTATCCATCATGTGTGTCACGTCTCTCTACTCTACTGAAGATTTGGCATGGTTATCATATCTCCTTTCTGGGTAGAGTCACGGCGGTTAAAATGAATATCTTGCCCAAACTGCTTTATCTTTTTAGAGCACTTCCAGTTCCGGTTTCAAAAACGTTTTTGGATCATATTCAGCGGATTATTAACAATTTTATTTGGGGAAATAAGCATCCACGTTTTGCCTCATCCATTTTGTATCGTTCACAACGGACGGGAGGTCTTGGTCTTCCTAACTTTTGGCTATATTACCTCTCGGCTCGTTTTGCGCAATTATCACAATGGGCTACTATTAACTCTCAAATCCCGTGGATCAAGTTTGAGTCTCAGTCGATACGTCCTTTTTATTTACCGGGAATTTTATGGTCTAAAATCTCCCCCCGATCGCTTACTTTTCATAACTCTATAGTGACCCACTCGCTGACACTTTGGTCCAAATACAAGGCTAAGCTGAGTTTAGTCTCTCATATTCCCCCAGGTGTTTCATTTTTTGGTGATCCTACTTTTGTTATAGCCTTTTCCTCCCCTCACATGTTTCGTTGGTGGTATGATCGATCCTTTATCAGATTATCTGATTTCCAAAGAGGAGGATCTTATATTACCTTCGATATGCTGCGTGTGTTATTTGATGTTCCTCTTCGTGAGTACCTTCGTTATAGACAGATTAGGCACTTTTTTAATGCGCACTTTGGCCTTACCCCGTCTTCTCCGATCTCTTTTTTTGAGCGTGTCAGCCGTGACTCTCCTAGAGGTAAGGGTCTTATTTCTGATCTTTATCACCAATTTTTGATCTGTCTTTTTCATGCTCCCCCTATGTACAGGCAGAGGTGGGAGGAGGATTGTGGTATCACTTTTTCGGATGAGGATTGGGACTCCATGGTGGATAATATATGCAAGAGCTCTAGATCTCTTTCGGTTCGTGAGACGGCCCTTAAAGTTTTAACCAGATGGTATTATACTCCGTCCAGACTACATACAATGTTTCCACAAACATCCCCTTTATGTTTCCGGGGCTGTGGTCGCACAGGTACTTTGGTCCATCTGTTTTGGGATTGCCCGAACATATCTTTGATCTGGCGTAAGATATCTGAGGTGGCTACCTCACTATCGGGCAACCCGACGCAGTTGTCCATACAGACCTGTTTATTGGGGGTTCATATCCCAGGGGTCCCTGATGCCACTCTGAGATTGCTACATACATTATGTATTGCCACTTTATGGTCCATTGCCCTGCATTGGCGGTCTAATGTTGTACCCTTGGACTCCGTTTTACACAGAATTGACGCTGTAATGCTTATGGAACGTATTCATTATACACTACTGGATAAGATGCACTTATACGATAAAAAATGGGAGTCATGGAAGGATTGTAGACATTTATTGCATGATTGACAACATCCCCGGTAAAGAATGGCTGACATATATTGTTGATAGATGTATCACTCAATCTATTTTATCATTTATGTATCTCATGCACTCATAACTTTCTTTCTTCCTCTATCTTCTTTTTTATGTTAATATACTTTGTATTGTACATTTCAAATGTGCCATATTTTTGTTGACAATATCACTTTCATACTGTGCTGTTGTTTTACTGTCTACTTATGTACAATAAAATCGTTTGTAAACAAAAAAAAAAATACTCCCACAAATGCGGCTATTGATTGCAAACAAGATTTGTTAATTTGCAAACACAAAGTATTTATTTTTTCCTAGCAAATTCATGCAAGACCATGTTGCAAAAATGAATACATCCAAATGAAAATCTTAGGAGCAAAGCTAAATTTTAAACAACAAAATCTTAGATAACAAGAATTCAACTACAGGTGAGTCTAATTATTCATTAAACAGGTGTCCAGCAGACAGTTGATTATTAAAGGGTGTTGCTTAACAAAGAAAAACCCATCCCATTTCATGCTGTCAGCAATGGCACCACATGGAAGAAAAATGTCACAAGGCCTGAGGAAGGCTATAAGAAGATCAGCAAAGCTTTACTTATCAGTCAGTGATACAAAAATTTAATAAAGATGGAACTGAAACCATCTCCGAGATGTCCAGGCCACCCACGGAAGTTAACACCTCAACAGGAGAGTCTTCTGATGAGAAGGATGGAAGAAAATTGCCATGCAAGTTCACAGCAATTTGCTAAAGAAGTAGAAAGCCAAACTGGGGTGATTGTTTCCCGTGACACAATACGGCATACAGTACATTGCAGAGGAATGGCATGCATGGGTGTCCACGAAGGAAACCTCTCCTAAAGCCAATGCACAAAAAAGCCCGCCTAGAATTTTGCCGGGGCCCATTGTGAAAAAGAAGACTACTGGGACTCTGTACTCTGGAGTGATGAGACCAAGATACATGTTTTTGGAACTGATGTCTTTAACACTGTATAGCGTCGCAAAGGTGAAGAGTACAAAGAAAAATGCATGGTGCCTACAGTGAAACATGGTGGTGGCAATGTCCTTCTGTGGGGCTGCATGAGTGCTGCTGGTGTTGGGGAGCTGCATTTCATTGATGGTATCATGAATTCACAGATGTACTGTTCTATATTGAAAGAGAAGATGCTACCATCACTCCGTCCCCTTGGTCTTCGTGCACTTTTCCAACATGACAATGATCCAAAACACACATCTAAGGTCACATCCAAGGTGTTGCATTGTTGCATTTCTGAAGAAGAATGGGGGGAAAGTGATTCAGTGGCCAAGTATGTCTCCTATTCTGAACCCAATCAAACGCCTATGGGTAATTCTGAAGACACAAATTGAGCATCACTCTCCATCCAGCATCCAGGCTCTAAAAGAGGTCGTTCTTGAAGAATGGAAAAAGATAGATGTTGCAATATGTCGCCAACTTGTTCATTCCATGCCTAGAAGACTTGGTGCTGTCCTTACAAATCATGGGGGTCATACAAATTACTAGATGTAATAGTTTTTGTTGTAGAGCGTATTAATTTTTTCATCAACTAATTTGAGTAAAATCGAAGATTTTGTAATCTGAGTTATATTATTAACCTTACTTTCATGTAATCATATAAAACTTGGGTTTGTCAAAATTTTGGAAAGTGTTCATTAAGATATTAATTAAAATCATACTTTTTGAAAGGGGTGTACTCATTTAGGCTGAGCACTGTATATATAATATACACTTTGTTATAAACGCATACAGTGTTATCGAGAATTTTCAACAGGAGCTGGGTATGTAGCTAACTCATACTTGTGTATGTGCCAAGTTATTTTTGGCTACATCAACTCTGCTTTCCTCCTAATTGTCCTTAGGCTGGTAGCACCCATATTATTTCATTTCCACACGATAAACACAGAACCCACCTTATCTAGAAAAACAAAATATGCTTTTATTCTTCCACAAGACACAGGGAGCTCAGAGAACTGTGGAACCGTTTACGCAAGGAGCGCCCAGAGCTGCTAGCAAACTTTGAGGATTTTCTCTTCCGTGTTTCCTCTCATATCCGGGACGTGTATCATGAAAAGGAGACTTTGGAACAAGCTTTAAAAAGGTGAGCTGCTTCAGCTTAACCGCGTCTCCTTAATTTGTGCAGTATATAGCGGTTAGTGCCAAAACTACAAGTCTTGTTTAATAGATATTACTATGATTATTATTATGATTATGAATAGTGACATGAATTGGGCCTGTAATTTTTTAAAACTGAGATTTGGAGGATCAGATGTTTGATTAGTTTGCAGATTAAAAGCCAGTAATTTTGGAATTTATTATACTCAATATTAGAGAAGCTTCAGAAACTTACCGGTAATTGTCATTCTGAACTCTAAGAAATATTTTACTGGATTTAGTGAATGTCATTTAAAATGTATCTATACCCAAAACAAAAAATGTATTCTCTTGAAGATTACTAGTGCTTTGTGAGGTGGCTGCAGTTTTTTTTTTTTTCAAGCTTCTTTTGCTTCATTTACCTGGTAATCCTAATAAGAGAACACTTCTTGTCCCTGGATGGCTACGTCACTCATCCATTTTTTTTATGGAGGGAGCCATGGTTGTCACTCAAGCTACTCTCCTGATATGAACTAAAAACATGTCTGTATCTCTTCATCTTTCTTACATGGAGGGCAGATCAATTGGTAGTTTGCAAAAGATAGCTAGTAAGGAAGATAATCTTTGGTGTAGCTCACAGGGAATGACAAGGACACTGCATTTCTGGCAGGTATTTTCTGTATTTGCTAAAAAAGGTTCTTAGCTTGGGGAAAAGACGAATCTGATGCAGACACCACATCTAAGAACTGTAAGCTTCATCTTATTACATTTCATTCTTGGGTTTAATTATCCTTTAAAGAAGTCCAGGCAAACAAAAGGTTTCAACATTTTCTAAAGGTACTCATTAGTTTTGTTTTTTTTTTGCAGGCAGTTAACATTTTGTTCTGGTTTCTAAAACTAGAAGCTGAACTATGAAACCCAACATCCAGAATTATTTGTTGCCAATACCTATCCCACTTTGGCAGCACTAAGGGTCAGTGGGATCCAAGAGGAGTTTATGCCCATTATTGTATCCTTGACACATTAGGAGTAGCAAGGAAAGCTGTTCATTGGAATGTTTTTTTGCTCAGATTTCTGGCCAGCATAGATTTAACATGATATTGAGCAGTACTGACCACACTTGCACAGTTCTGAAGCACTGAATAAAGAAAAAGTAGCTTATAAACAGTTTATAAACCAACATACAATGCAGGAATAATTTTGTAACTCATGAGTCAGCCCTGCCCATTTATATGACTTAGGTCTGTGCTAACTTAACTGGTTAGTAATTGCTTAGGAACATTGTTATTATGTTATTATATTATAAAATAGTTGTCTGTGATGTGTAAAGAACCTGTTCTTATGAAGAACTGCAGTTAACTATCCCATAGCCTTTAACATAGGTACCAATATTTGGGAGGACATTTACCCCTTATAGGGGAAAAGTGAAGTGTAGTTCATGTGCCAACTGCTGTTGTGGAAACCTGCATGCTACCTCTCTTCCTGGTGGGAAATTTGCAGGAGGGGAGACACTTGACTCTCTAGGCTCAGGCTCTATATATAGGTCCAAAGAAAAAACTGGTCGCCTACCCAGGTCTATAACTGGCTTTTTAAACCGTGAACATGGAAGGCGTCACAGAGTAAAAACCAGAACTATCCAGCTCAACTTGCCAGCCTACCCCAGTCTAATAATGGCTATTGTCGGCAAGGAACATGGATAAGTATAACTTATCAAAGGAGGGGGATAAGAAAGCCAGTTCAAACTGCCAGCCAGTTAGCCAACTATCAAAAACCAAATTAACCTGTCTAAGAACATGCGTTTAAAAACAGAGGTTTAGTTAGCACACATTTGCAAATACATACGTAAGCCACAGACCAACATCACGGCACCCTGAGTATCTGTGGTCCTAACTCTATAAATCTTGAGAGTCCTCACAATGGAGGCACATGCATTTAAATGGATAGAAACAAGGGCAGGTGAACCTGAGGGAGCCCACCCCTCATTAAAGTCATGGGAGCGCACCTGACACCCAGCATGTAGCACAACGGCAGCCAGGGTGTCCAATGCACCCACTGAACCTCCAAAATTAACATACAAAGAAAAAACTGGTCACCTACCCAGGTCTATAACTGGCCTTTTAAACAGTGAACATAGAAGGCGTCACAGAGTAAAAAATAGAACTATCCAGCTCAACTTGCCAGCCTACCCCAGTCTAATAATGGCTATTGTCGGCAAGGAACATGGATAAGTATAACTTATCAAAGGAGGGGGATAAGAAAGCCAGTTCAAACTGCCAGCCAGTTAGCCAACTATCAAAAACCAAATTAACCTGTCTAAGAACATGCGTTTAAAAACAGGGGTTTAGTTAGCACACATTATATATAGGTCCACCCACCCCCTCTGAGGACTTATCATTGCCCTCTATTCAATCAACTATCAAATGCCAAAACACATCAGTCAATTTAAAATTTTTCCCTCTAAGCTCAAATCTGGTTACTGGTAAGAACATGTTAATTCATCAGACCCATCATTTACATTACAGTTTGACATCAGTCTGAGATGCTTTTGAGATCATTCAGAATTCAACAGAAGAATTTTTACCTGAAGTTGACCCTTTGACAGCTGACCTGTTTAAGCAGGCTTTGCATTTCCATAGTCTGATGCTAAAATAAAATCTGTTGACACTGGCCCTTCTCTATAACAACTAGATTTAATCTATAACAACTCGGTATTACTGTTGATGGCTTGATGTGCACTTTACTTTTTGTGGAGCAATTTTTTTTTTTTTGTCGTTGCTTAACAACCTTCAGTCAGTAGTAAATGTTTTTTTTCTTGCAATTTATTTGTGATACAGAAAAGAGACCGATCACGGACGAGAGGTGAGAAGCCTATATGAAGAGATGGAGCAGCAGATTAGAATAGAGCGAGAGAAACTACTCAGGAAGGTATGATACAGAAAAATCATTGGTAGGCATATGGGATACATAGGCAGAACTGTTGTATATGGGCTTGAAAACTACAGGCCTATGTAAACCACTCCAAGAAATGCAGGATAAGCCAAATAAGGGCTCCAGTGCTTTTGATTATCTGCGCCCCTATTGAGTATCTACAAACTAATTAAAATGAGAAAAAAATCAGTAGTAGCCAAATGGGCTACACAGACAAAACTGTTGTATCAGGGCTTAAAAACTACAATGTATGGCAGTGTTTCTCAACTTTTTTTCAGTCACTGCACCCTTTAAAATTATGAATAATCTCAAGGAAACCTTTGCAATTATGAATAATCTCAAGGAACCCTTTAAAATTATGGATAATCTCAATGAAACCTTTAAAATTATGGATAATCTCAAGAAACCCTTTAAAATTATGGATAATCTCAAGGAACCCTTTAAACCTATCGATAATTTCAAAGAATCTCAAGGCACCCCATTCTAAAATGTAAAAAACTGTTTTACACACATCCAGTACACCCAACATGTGATGTGATTTTATTCTTCCTAAACAAATACACCTTTGCACACTGGTACTGACTAGTATTCCAGTGTGTCTCTCTGTTTCTCTCCCTCACTCTGCTAATGTGATCTCAGTGCTGATGGAGAGGGGCAGGGGAGGGGCAAACTAGGATGATGTGCATGTACCCAGCCTCCTTATCAATGGATGATGTCATTGTTTGTCAGGATGCTGGCAGCTAAAAGGTCAAAGTGCATAGTGAACACCTGTGGCTTTGTGTACGAAAACGCAGGATTGATCTACCTGCTAGTTTGTATACAATTTTTGGGAATTTGCCAAGGCATCCCTGAAGAAGCCTGAAGGCACCCCAGGGTGCATTGGCACCCTGGTTGAAAAATATAAGCCACTCCAAGAAATGAAGGATAAGCCATTAAAGTGCCCAGTGCTTTTGATTATTTGGGTCTTTTTGAGTATCTACAAACTAATAAAGATAAGAAATATTATGACTTTTTTGTCTAGTTTTATTGGTTCTGGTAACATCACAGACAAGGTAGTAAAAGAAGTGACTTGGAGAGGGTAAAATTGGCAGCTTAACATGTAGACATACCCGAGTTTTCTGCAGAGGGAGACTACCTATTAACCCCCACAGCAAGTTAAAGTTTGCACCTAGATGATGAAACCTTGACTAAGGTTAAATTGGAGTTCCACTCACACTGTAAAAAAATAAGTCAGCAGCTGCAAAAACTGTAGCTGCTGACTTTGAAAAAAAACAGCCACTTACCTGTCCCACGATCCCGCGGTGTCCTCCCCGCAGCATGTTTCACCAGCCGTCTGGTGTTCCAGGTGCTGGCATCTTTAGTGTGGGCACCCAGCTGTGACAGCTTGCGGCTTCACAGCCAGGTGCCCACTGCGCATGCGTGAGTAGCACTGCGCTTCCTGGATGGTCCTGTAGTCTTCTGGGACCTGTCACATGTCCCACGATCCCGCAGTGTCCTCCCCGCAGCATGTTTCACCAGCCGTCTGGTGTTCCAGGTGCTGGCATCTTCAGTGTGGGCACCCAGCTGTGACAGCTTGCGGCTTCACAGCCAGGAGCCTACTGCGCATGCGTGCGTAGCACTGCGCTTCCTGGATGGTCCTGTAGTCTTCTCGGACCTGTCACATGTCCCAGAAGACTACGGGGAGGGACGGTAGGAGGACAACTTCTGCTTCCGATCGCCTAGGCCTAAGTGGGAGCAGGTACCTGTCAATTTTGGGTACCCGCACCCCAAAGGTGCCAATCCTTAATGGGGAGCGGGGACCAGTCTTTAAAGCAGAAGTTCCCCATTTGGGTGGAGCTCCGCTTTAAGCTGACCTTCATATAAAATAAAAAAAAAATGGAAACTTTATGCAGAGAGAAAACACAATTTGTATATGTTATTCATCAAAGCCTAGCTTCATCTTTTTTTTTTTACCCTAAATAGTTTTTGGCCTAAGCTAACTATATCTTAATTGTGCAGGACACAGGCTGCATATTCCTAGACTTGGGGTTATAGGCTCATACCTTCAGCTTATTGGATACTGGCAAGCTTTTGAAGACATGCCCCCTGAGCGTTTCCCTATAACCCTTCCCCACTCTGTAAGTCCTCAATTTTATGCTAGTGTCCTAAGGTGATAGACTTCCTCTGCCTCTACTAATTGCTGTGGCAGCTGTCAGCACAGTATAAACAGTATCAGCTACATACAGTATAAAGTGCTGTGTTCTACTGACTGAATAAAATTGAGTTCTTATCTATTCACAGGAAAACTTGCATTTAATCAGCAAATACAAGGCTTCCTCTCATTGGCTGAGGTGGTGAGGCAGCGGATGATGTCACAATCTCCACCTCAGCCATTCGGAGTCTTGTAATCAACTTAATTTTGCTGAGACTACATTCAGTTTATACAGCACTGACAGTGGCCTTAACATCAGTAAAGGAAATAGTTAGTTTGCGCCAGCGTGGCCCAAACAAACTATATAAAGGATAGGTTCACTTTGGAAAAAAAGATGATAAATGCCTATATTTTTGCAGGTACAAAAAATGTGCATTTACTATTTTTTTTGTGGAGCCTGTAAAGCATTGCACCCGTGATGAGCAGATTGCTGGTGCCATGCAGCTCTCCTGTAGACTACGAGTGGGGCTTCTGTATCACAATACTGGTTCAAACCCATAACAAATCCTAGGCAGGTTGATGTATAATGTATTTCAGCTGTGATTAGCTGTTTGCATTGAGTTTAGTTTAAAAAACAAGATCTATCTATATATATATATATATATATATATATATATATATATATTATTTTTTTTTTTTTTTTTGCAAAGAAGCTTACTAAAAGGTGTAAGCATAGGATCAGGAGAAACAAAACACAGATTAAAAAGTCAATCTTGCTATCCTTTTTATATGAACAAATAAGCCCACCTCAAGGCTACACACCTATTCTATATAAAGACATTCCCAACAGACCCACATTGTGTATAGATCTCCACCACACCCAGCTTCTCAGGCACGCCTGTCCCAGCTCAGCCTACTTCATTGCCCATTACATGAAATGCACTTCTCACGATTCTTCTGTAGTAGTTCTCTGGATCGCTGACGAGCTTCTTCTTCCTTTTGATGGGATTTTCCCCAACTCCACTCCTAGGTATTGAACTATTTTGAGGTTGGCACATCCCAGAGAAGTGAAGACTGGAAGAGGATTAACCTGGTCACACATCAGATCCCTAGGTTTTATCTGGCAAATTTATGAATAACCATTCAGTGCAGATACTGAACTAATCCACTTAATTTAGATCCCATCAGGTGGGTTACAGTTATTAGTAAATATAGCTGTTCTAAGGAATATCGTACTGGTATGTTTCCAGCATTACGTAGGGTTTTGTCTTCTGTAAAAGAATTGTCGTCATGATATTTGATATCTGACTGATTACATTGTCCTTATATGCAGGATTCCACCAGACATCAGGACAGACAAACCACTCTGCAGAGGGAACTAATGAAGAAGGAACAAGAGCTTGAGGGCATTGTTCTGCGACAGCGACAGGTACGGAGCACTCTCTCTATCACTCCTATTCTATATTACAGTACTTTCTCTTATTTCTTGAACTCTCAAAATATACCTGAACGGAATAAAATATGAAGATAGCACTGGAATTGTTGTTCTTGATCTGCAAATTCTCTTTGCCTGGATATCTATGGCCCCAGTACTTCTTTGCCACTGATCCCTAAGGCAAGCCATAGATCATGCGACTTTCTTACCTGAAACCATGGGCTGCAGGAAAGAAAATCACTCGATTCCCGCCTTAGGGAAAACACTATACATCAAGCGATTAATGTGCGTTTTAAGAGTCCTATATCTTTTTTCTGACAGTAATGAGGCAAACACACGAACATGCAACTAGCAAAGTCAGAGGAAAAGTCAAACCTCCTGATCTGCAATGCTGGCTCTGGTATTCAGCAATGGCAGCCTCCTATATTTTCTCACTACAGGTTTCCTTTATGGCCATAAACCTCAGGATCAAGTCAGAATGCAGGCGGTCTAACTATCATGAGATATCTGAGTTTTTTGGCTTTTTTGTAAAGGCAAAGGGTCACAATGTGCAACCATTCATGTTAGCCTGTGGTTAGAGATGGAGGGGACATGTTGCAGACACTAGAAAGAGAATTTAAATTTCTGACCCCGACTGCACTAGGGTATTTCAAGGGACTCCTGCTTCCCTGTCCGAACACAGATCCACAGACACCACCGCTGGCCATACAAGATGAGACACACCAGTCTTGAAGGAAACCAGAAAAAGACTGCTTTATTTTAACTTAGATACCAGATATATACACAGGGCGAGGAAATACACACTCCGTAACAGGAAACACATCAGCAGGCAGTCCCATCAGGAGGAAGGGCTGACGGAAACACCCCCCACCAAGCCAATACACAAACACATACATCCCGTAATAGTTTGCTCCCAAGCAAGACACACAATAGAACAATGGGATGCAGCCTTATGGCAGTGAACAATGAACAACCCCACCTATACATGTCTACACAATAGCAGGACATTCTACCCTGTACCCCTAACAGGAACAGGGTGACTTACACATAAGAGGGATATGGGGAGCTGAGACAGGGGTCTCCCCACCTCTCTAAAGGGGGCTGTGTTCCATGGTCCCCCCACCCAAAGTGACTCCCGTCACCTCAGTCTTTTTTTTTTTTTTTTCTAATAAACGACTGGCGTTCCTCTTTAAATATTGTTCCAGGCATTTTATTATTGGAATGCCTTTTAAAAAGGTTCTCTTTCATCTACTTTATTTGATTCCTCTGTCAATTTGGATGATTTTAAAATAAAATCTAATCTTTAGGCTTCGTCCCCTTAAGTTGTCAACTTCAGTATGCATGACTGGTAGTTACAATCAAGTTTGGGCGATTCCAGCAGCTATTTGGGACCTATGCACATGGGAGTTAAAATACAGTCATCCAGTTGTATTTGGAGCTGATTTATAAACACACCTGGAAGTATGAAAATTGTTTGCTATGCTTGAATGCACACCTACACGTTAAGCAGAGTCTAGATGCATTCACCAAATAGAAACGTTTGTGTCTGGGGTACGTGTAGCCTGGGTTTACATGGCTAAAGTGGAACTCTGTCTATCGTTTTACCCTCCCTTGGGCAACTCTGTTTTCTTCAAAGGAACTACATCCCTATTGTGCACCAATATAAGGGCCCCAACTAGCTGGCAGAAAAGTTTCTAACGTGTTTGGGGGTATTCTGGTGATTATTTATTTGTGTACATTACTGAGAGTTAAAGTGGTTGTAAAGGCTCAAGGTTTTTTACCTTCATGCATTCTACACATGAAGGTGAAAAATCTTCTCTGTGCAATATACCCCCAGCCCCCCCCCCCCCCCCAATGCTCACCTAAGCCCCCTCTCGATATAACTATGTGCATTGGAGTCTCAGCTATCCCAAGACTCCCTCTCTTCATTGGCAGAGACAGTATTGGAAGCTATTGGCTTCTGCTGCTGTCAATCACAGCCATTGAGCTGTGGGGGCACCTGTCAGGAGGGAAGGGCCAGGAGCGCCAGCAGGGAACCTGAGAAGAGGAGGATCTGGGCTGCTGTGTGCAAAATACCTGTCAGTTTGTATTGCTGTCTGTGCACCTGTTAAAAAGCTTCACCCTCTCTATTTGTTCTGTTTACCATTATCATTGAAAGTGAAAGTAAAAGAAAATCCCAAATTTTGGGTTGTCTCCAGAAAAAAATGGAGAGAAATTCTTCCAATGGGGACACTAGTTCTGGTGACCTGGGGGTCCCCTAGGGATTCCCTTATTCTGCAGAGATTTCCTCTCACTTCCTGTTTTGGCCATGGGAAAGGAAGTAAAGGGAGTTCTCTCCAATGGGACACAGAGAGGTTAGAGTTGGCAAAAAATGACTAACAAAGCGTTATAACCCTTCCTCACGCTATCCAAAATTAAATAAAAAAAGTTTCTTTTTTAATCACTGCAATTTAAAACGCATAGCTCAGGAACATGCAAAAGCAGTGCAGGAATGTTTGATGAATGTCACATTCACAACTTCAGAAATATATCCCTTAGTTTTGGAAACATGTTGATGCTGAAATGGTGATCTGCATATGGCTGTGACTGGATGTGTTTGCTACGAGCTCATGAGTAACTGTTTTGAAAGTCTTTATGCCAAGATGGAGTCCAAAGGAGGAACATGACTGACCTTGACAATGGCTTGTAGACTTTTAAAAAACATCTGGATTATGTTGAGCCAGCCCTGTCTCCCACGACTGAGTGGAGCAGATACTGAACAGTCCTGATGGGGAGGGTCACTGCTCTTAATACCCCCTTCCCCACTCACCTTGCACTTACCCCTCCCTCCAGCTCCACCTGTACATTTTCTTTGCTATCTTTCTACACTTGTTTTTTCTTTTTTACCTTGCTCCATGTAGTAAACCAACTATGCCACCTTACACATACAGTTCATCTCAGGGGCGGACTGACCATTTGGAAACTCGGGCACTGCCCGAGGGTCCGGGGTCAGTAGGGGGCCCCATGAGATGCCCCTGGTACCTTTTTCATAGGCTTTTTTGAGTTTGGGCAAGGACACAAGGGCCCCATGATCCCCTATTGCCCGGGGGCCTCTTGAGTTGTCAGTCCGCCCCTGGTTCATCTCATGTATAATCTGGTGATAATGTTTAACTTGCTCCTTTTATGGACTGTATGGAAAAATGCATTTTTTTGCTGTTGATTATATGTTCCTTATTTCAATCTGTCTTTTGTAAAATTATGGAAAACCTCAATAAAAAGTTACCATTAAAATAAAAATTATAATGCTAGAGATCTGTAGATGACATAAGTGAAGAAGACTTCAGTTTCCCAAACTGGACAGCTGGGACACAGTACGCCTCTGATAAGAGCACACCATATATATATATATATATATATATATATATATATATATATATATATATATATATATATATATATATATATATATATATATATAAATATAAATTTTTTTTTTTTTGCGACTTCCACCCTCAATAAATGTATGGACTCCATATCTGTTTTTTTAGTATCTGCTATATTAAAATGCTCTAATGCTTTGGCCATGCAGGGTGAACTGACTAGCTTACTTTAGGCTAGCTCCCACAGCTCCTCATATTTACCTTCCCTACACTACTGCCTACTGCCCCTTTCTCCCTGGAAAGTGAAGTGACCTACCTGGTACACTGATGATTATGGAAAGCGCGTGGCTCGCAAACTTCCTATCCCATCTGACAGCACTGGTACTTGACCAATGCCAGCTCTATCTGCCAGCATTCTTCCATGATGGGTGGGAGAGAATCCTCAGCCCTGTTTAAGCTCCAAGTCATGATGGGGCTTTTCTATTCTCTGACAGGCAAACTGAGTGTTGGAGGAGCAAAGGAAAGGCAAGTTTGTTTAATTTCAGGGCAGGAGTGAAAAAGAAACCTTTGCATGAGCAAAGTACAGATTTACTTTAACCACTTGCCTATCGGCACTTTTACCCCCTTCCTGTCCAGGCCAATTTTCAGCTTTCAGCGCTGTCTAACTTTGAATGACAATTGCGCGGTCATACAACACTGTACCCAAACAAAATTTTTATCACTTTTTTTTAGACCGATATAGCTTTCTTTTGGTGGTATTTAATCACCACTGGGTTTTTTTTTATCTTTTTTGCTAAACAAACTAATAAAGACTGAATTTTTAAGAAAAAAAAAAAGCTTTTTCTTAGTTTCTGTTATAAAATTTTGTAAGCAAGTAATTTTTATCCTTCACTGGTGTGCACTAATGAGGTTGCAGGAATGGGCACTGATAGGCGGAACTGATAAGGAAGCACTGATAGGTGGCATTGATGTGCATTGACAGGCATCACTTGTGGGTATTGACAGGCATCACTGATGGGCACTGAAAGGCAGCACTTATATGGCACTGATAGGTGGCACTGATTGGAACTGTTAGGCGGCACTAATTGGAACTGTTAGGTGGCACCGACAAGTGGCACTGATAGGTGACACTAACTAGCACTGATGGGCACTGGTAGGCACTTATATGTGCCCTGATGATCCATTTAGATGTCCCTATGATGAATGCCGATTACAGCCTCTCCTCTCTTCACACGCTGTCAGCATGAGGAGAGGACTGCCGATAACCGGCATTCCCTATTTACATGTGATCAACTGTGATTGGACACAGCTGATCACATAACATAGCTGATGTCATCAGCTCTTTACTCTGATTGGTGATCCGTTGTGTTCCAGGGACACAGCGCACCACCAATCGCCACTCACCCCTGGGGGTGCGCATACGCAGTTAGAGTGGAAGAACGTCATATGACGTCTTCCCAGAATGAGAGAACCACCACCCACCTGTCATTTCCTTTTATGGCGGGTGAGAGGCGGTTAAAGCAGTTGTAAACCTCAGACATGAAATATAAACAAATCATATCCGTCTATAGTATGTACTTGTCTCAATCCAGAGTACCAAATGTCATTTTTGTCTGCTGCCTCCTTCCTCTGCTACAGGCACGAGTCACTTCTGATGAGTTTTCTTGACAGCAAGAGAAAATGGTGACAGTGGAGGGCACAGCCTGTGATTGATAGCTTCAGTTCTGTTCCTGTGTGCTGTGTGAAGAGGGGTATGTCCCTTTCCTCCAATCTCAGAGCTCTCATCACTGATGTAACTTCAGCTCTCTGCCCCCTGCTTTTCTGAGCTGAGAGATCCTGTGTAAATTCTGCACTTTGAATGAATGTAGGGGAAAGACTGCGCAGATAAACAGGTACAACTTATGTTGGAGGATTTGTTTCATCTCTGTGTATCACCTGAGGCCAGTCATTTCAAAGGGTATGTGCGGGTTTACAACTACTTTAAGCTCGATTTATGCACCAGTATATCTTTTGCAAATGTGTGTGCAAGAATCTAAGTTTGCCTACTTCATTCATTCTAAAGCCTTAAACGTCCTTCCCTGTGTAGAGTGTAACTTAGAAATATTTTACATTTTTGGCATCTGTGAATTCCAGATTTTTAACTACAAATGTCTTTTCCCCCAGTTCTTTCTTATAAATGCTACACTTTGTCCCACTTTTTGTGTTTTTCAGTGTTTTTGAATAATTTTTCATGTTGTATAGCTTGTGTTTAAACCCAGTACTGACTTCTGTCCCATATTTCATGAAACAGCTGGAGCATCAGTTACAGTCTTTAAACAGTGAGCAACTTGAGACACGAGTTCAAAATGATCGCCTGAGACAGCTTAATGAGGACCTCATCGAGCAACTTGAGAGGACCAAGACTGATTTGGAAAAGGCACAGGCAAGCCTGATGAACCTGCGCAAACAAGAGCAAGAGGAGCAGGAATGCCAGAAGAGGTAAATATCTCTTTATATTGAGAAAATACAGCACATTAAAGTGGAATTGAACTGAAAACGGTGAAGATTTGCTGTGTCCAGCCTTGTAAATGTACAGTATATCTGCAGTGTCAGGTCTAAGGGAATGCTGCCTCTGCCTGCTAGTATCGGGGGATTTGGAGTGAGATTTGATGTCATTTCTGTGTTGCTTACTGTTCTCCCTGCTGGAGGCTCTGAAAAGAGGAAGCAAAGCCATCTACATTTACCAAAACTGGCCACCTTCACACAGTGATGTTGTGCAGATCAAGAAATGGCCAGGTAAAAGGGGAATGGTCCACTGCAGGGGGACAATAGGCAATACTGGAGAGTAGTCATATATATAAAGTATATGATTTGCTTTTTTTTTATAAGGTATAGTAAATATGAAATATTGCATACTAGCCTTATTACTGGTGAATCGTTCAGCCTAAAATGGTTGTAAAGGGTTTTTTTTCAATAAAATAATAAAGGTAGCATACTGAGTGGCTCTGTACATTTATTGCACAGAGCAGATGCGTACTTCCTCTTTTGGAGTCCCCTGCCGGCACCCTTGGATCCTCCTTCTCTGTGTGCCACCATAGGAAGCCAATGGCTCCAGCTGCCATCTCTGAGCCTGTGAGCAGAGAGAGACAGACCAGCACCACTGCAGATGGGCACAGCACTGGATCGAGATTGGGTTCACTTAAGTATAAAGAGAAGTGAGAGGACGATAGAACTAGTGGGACATTTTTTACCCTAATGCAGGGAATACATTATGTAAAAAAAAAATCTAACCTTTAGAACTACTTTTATATATGAAAATGTTTATTCATGTTTCCATTAATAGCAGAAATACTTTGTTACAGATGTACAGATCAAACAAATGTAACACCCTCCTACTTTGCTAGTTGTTAGGTAAACTTAGTTGGCTCCTCTATAGGCAGATGAGCAGGGGTTAACTGTGTTTAGGAGGCTGTGCAGTGCTTCGCAGGCTTTGGCTCTGTTACCTTTCTCTGTCTTCTGGAATTCACTGGAAACCTCCAGAACATAGTGAGTGGAGGGAAGGAGGACACAGTTTAAATATTTATGGAGCTTCCACCAATCCCTTGTAAGACGTACCTAGAAGGTGGGGAAACGGCCCATAAATATCATGAAGTCTGGGAGCAGAGTCCAGGGTCCAGTCATCTGGAAGGGACCGCTGTGCTTAGGGCTTTGCCCCTTGGGCAGAGAAGAGGAAGGCAGAAAGAGAGGAGACCTCCATAAACTCATCCAGCTTGGTTCTTCTGCAGACTTCTAGCCAAGCCAAAAGCAGCCTATGCAGGAGAAAGGCCAAGACAGCAGCTGCTCTGGATTCTGGGGGCTTCTTATAAGGGACTGTGTGGGTACAGACCAGCCATCTCACCCTAAGGAAAGGAGGACTGTGAAGTGCAATACCTCCTGTGTCTGGGTCCAAGTGTAGCTCAAGTGCACTGTGAGACAGTCAGAAGCATGCAAAATTCTCTAAATTTGGGACTAGAGCAGCCAGGTGCTGTGTCTTTAGCACAACCGTTTGGAACGTTTATTCCTTTTTACATTCTGCACTACTACTCCCACAGCTGTGCAATAGTTTGCAGTTTGGATTAGAGCAGCCAGAGACTCAACTGCTTGTACATAGTTCCACAGTGTTTCTTCAGTTTGGGGTATCCCATGCACCCTCATTCATCATCCAAGTTCATTGTTCCTAAACGGAACACCAAAAAACCAAAACCCCTAAACTGTTTATTGAGCCATCAGAGAGAGTATGAAAAATTCCTTTTGCCTGACTGTGAGTGCTGTGTGGGGGAAGTAGGCCTGAAATCCAGCGGCTCCTTAAGGGGTAGCTCTACATAAAGTTAGAACATTTTAGCTAAATGACATAAACAGTTACACAGTAAAACTCTGCAGGAGTCCTTCAGTAAATTTTAATAGATGTATAGGTTTCCAGCTGCATCCAACCTAATGCCATATTTGACATTTACCAGTTTACATCAGAAAGATTCTAATCACAAACAAATGATCTGAACATACAACAAGGAGATCTTCAATTTCTGCTGCTGTCAAAGGCCAAGAACTTCAAATGTGGTAATTTAGTTATAGGTGGGGTGAGTCAGCTCCTGACTTCTTATATGAGATGGACACTTCAATAGCAAGTTCTCCCTGCCAGAATTCCAATGCCTTAGTTCCTCCTGTTGTATTTTTTATATTACAGCAGGGCCCCTCATGTGTAGGTCTAGGAACTCAAGCATTAGGTGAACAGCCAGAGACCACTCTTCAGCTGCCCATACATAGAAAACCATTCAAAAAAATGTTGTTTTTAATAAAGATCTGTTGAATGCCTGTGTGGTAACACCATCATTGGATCGAATTGTTTTCCACATTTGTCGACATCAGTCCATTACCATAAAGGTACATTTTTTTGTCAATCGATCACAGTATCTGGGTAACATTTTCACATGCACTGTACAGTTTTTCAAACTTTTTACAATGGATTCTACTACTAATGTTTAGAAAACCATTTAATTATGCCACCTTTAAAATGCCTGTAAAAATTGCCACGATTGAGAGGTCACCTGATTAATGTAGCTGCTGCTCTAAATAAAGCTAAACTATCTGACATACAGTACTTTATCTCAGTGGCGTCCCTAGGGTTGGTGTCACCCAGTGCCATAACACTTGGTATCACCCCATCTGACGATCCCCGCAGGATGGATCAGATCTGCGGATTGAGCATAATGGATCGGCGTCCGATCCATTATGCTCCCCACTCCGCAGATCCAATCCATCCTGTGGGGATCGTTGGCTTGCAACCTATACAGGGGTAACTGATCTCCCCACGAGCTCCACGAAAAGGAAAGTTTTAAAGGAAAGCCGACGATCCCCGCAAGGTGGATCGGAGCTGCGGATTGGGGAGCATAATGGATCAGACTCCGAACCATTATTCTCAATCCGCAGCTCCGATCCATCTTGCCGGGATCGTCGGCTTGCTTTAAAACTTTCTTTTTCGTGGAGAGGGTCCGGTGGCACCCCGTGTGATAGGTGTCACCTGGTGCGGTGCGCACCCCCCACACCTGCCTAGGGATGCCACTGCTTTATCTTATAAACATTACAAACCCATATTTAGGATCACTCTCCCCTCCTTTTTACTGCCAATTACACAAAAACAGCTGGCACTAAATACCCTGCTTTTAGAAAGCACTGAAAATGCTCTGCACTGGTCCAACGCTGGATTCATTTACATAGTAACTCCGCTTCCTCTATGTTCACCAGTAAATTGAATCCCTCTCTTACACCAGAATCCTAATGGTCAAACTTCCTCCCACCCCAAAGAAGTTTTTGAATCCTATAAAAATATTTTTTCCCACCTGATATTTGCCCTCCTCCGATTCTCTAGCTTTGTTAGATAGTATTTTCTATCCTAACCTTATTGATGAGCAGTTGCTTTGTCCTAATGCCCTTTGGTCTTAAACAGAATTATAGGAATAACTAAATCCCTGGAAATTCCCACAGCGCTTGGACCTAATGGATAATCAACCTCTTACTTATAAAAAATTTATAAATTTATAAAAAAATTGGCACCCTAAGGGTCCTTTCACACGGGCGTTCTATCTGTTTGTTTTTCATCCATCTGTTAATGGATGAAAAATGGACAGCAATGCATTATTATGGGCAAATGGATGAAAAAATGGACGTCGTCCATTTACATCAGTTTTTTTTTTTTTGTCTGCTTCCGTTCAGGTCCAGTTTTTAACCGATACAAGTCTGCATTTTTGTTCTGTTACAAAAAAAATGGATCAGACAAAAAAATGGATGTAAATGGACAAATGGTCCGTTTTTGCGTTGGTAGTGGATGTAAAAAACTAACGTAAACTGATGAAAAACTGATCCATGTTTGAAAAAACTGATGAGAAAAACAGAACGCCCATATGAAAGGGGCCAAATTGGATAAATTGCATAATCACACTCTACATGGCAATCACTTTCTGAGAAAATGTTGTTAGCCAATAAAGTCCTTAGTCCCTAAGCCTGACTAAGACCATATCCTCCCTCATAGTTGTCCTATCTCATTCATCAATAATGATCTAAATATTTTTGGTAGACTACTGGCTGACAGCTTGGTCTCTGTTATTCCACCCTGACCTCCCATGACCAAATGGGCTTTATTCCATCTAGAAAGATTGCAGACAACATCAGATTGGTTACTAACATTATCCAAGATGCCACTTTGCACTCCTACACTCGGCTTCCTTTAAGCCTTGACATACCAAGGCTTTTGATAGCATTATATGGAACTATCCCAATCATTTACTTTCCAAACATGGCTTTAAAAAGGAATTCCTGAATGGTTTTCGGGCATTACACTGTTCTCCTAAAACAACTATTAAACTTCCAGACTGCAACTATGAATTTTTTACCCTTGGATGGGGCACCAGACAAGAATATAGGAAGAGAGTATCAGTGAGCGCTACCTTAGAATGCAATAGACTGAAGGTATATATATGTATATATATACATATATATAGCCAATTATACTATAAAGCTGCTGATACACCAGAAAAGGTAACCAAGAAAAACCTCCGACAATACATCTATATCAGGAAAGAGATTGGTGCAGCGCTAAATACATAACACACGTTAATACACACAATATCGCACTGCTTCAAACATATGCGGATACGTGATATCACCTAAAAGGTGATTATTAGTGATAGGATTAGTTCAATATGGTTGTGTGGATCATAGAAAGATCACAATTCCAAGTGAGTGGACGTCCTGATCCGGGAGTGACAGCTGGTGCAAATCAAACAAATGGATGAAAAACGCACTCACCAGAAGTGTGTTTAAAATACGCATTAATCCTGCGTCACCAGGCCATAGATAAGTCATCAGATCTCGGGTCAGGTACACTCACGAATCGCCATCCAAGCTCCACAGAAAAAGGTCACCAGGGTCTGCTACCAGGTATCACCATCAGGGTAATCTTTTCTCCAGATGTGCACTGCGAATGATAGCACTCACACGGAGTGCCCAATAAGAGACCACATAGCGTGATACTGCTTAAGGTACCTTTATTCAAGGACAGTGGGTACAATAGTGAATTTTCAAAAAATTCCAAAAAAATTAGTGACCATGTATTCAGGATAGCCACCAGCAGTGGTTGGATGTCCAGTTGCTGCAGCCCTCTGACGCGTTTCGTGCGATGCACATAGTCATAGGGACAAGAATGCCCCTGTCGCCTTTAGCCTAAGTGATCAGAAATTACGTGAATGTTAAGAATTTTTTCGAAGGTAATACAGAATATAAGCTTTCTATGTATGCAGATGATGTCTCCTGTTCTTAACAAACCCTATGATTCTCTCTCAAACCTCATCTATTATTTTGAAGATATTCCATAACATGTCTGGTCTAGATGTGAACTTCTCCAAAGTGTGCGGAATTGCCAATTAATCTCTCTCCCTTGCTATTTTACTCAGTTTGCTCTCATTTTCATTTTACTTTTTTCATTATTCAGAGATTCGGATGTATCAGAATTTTGAATGACAAAAATAACGAATTTAAACGAATTTGAAATAACGAAACAAAATTCGGCCACAATTCGATTTGAAAACAGAATCGAAAATATTTGAATTCGAAAACAAGATCGAACAAACATTCGAAGACCAATTTAAAGCGAAGCTCCACTCAAAAGGCGATGTTCCGCTTTAAGGATTGGCACCTTTGGGGGGGCGGGGGATGAAATTACCCACTGGTAATTTCATCTATTAATTTTTATCTCTCCCATCACAGAGAGTCATAGGCAGGGCTTTTTTTTTCTCATAGAATAGGCAGAGGAACTCCTGCTTCTGAGTCACTTCTTGTCTCCACCCCCTTACCCACCTCAGAGTACCATCCCTTTGTTCCACACCTTACCCACCTCCCAGTACCACCCCTTTTTTATAATATTATAAAATATTGCCAAGTAATAGAGTTCTCCCCCCCCTAAACAACAATGGACCCCTGTAACAAAATACCACTCCAACAAAAATAGGCCCCAAGCAGCAACAACAGATCTTCCAGCAGCCAGAAACAATAGACCCCCCTCAACAGAAGATCTCTTCAAGCAACAATTGACACCACCAGTAACAATAGATCCTCCTTCAACAGTAGATCCCTTCCAGCAACATTGGACCTTCCAGCAGCAATAGATCCCCCACCAGCAACAATAGACTGCCTTGCAAAAACAGATCTCCTCCAGTGGCAATAGATCCCCCACCAGCCAGCATCAATAGGCCTTACAGCACACCCCAGAACCCTTTGCCATTACATACATTCAATGCTGGAGGTGCCTGAACTGCGCTCCCCCGCGTTCACATTGAAAAAAAGCCCTGGTCATAGGTATGCTCAATTAAATTTTTTACCAGCACCACCATTTGCTCACCACTATGTGGCCACCTATCCACTTTGAACAGCTCTGTCTGTCTAACCCCAGAGGTGAGGGAATTTTCTTCTTGTACCAATATCTCAATGTGTTATACCTTCCAGAAGAATACCTCTCTGATGGAACAATGGGAATTGAACTGTAAGGAGGTTTCTTTATCCTCAGGACTGGGCAGACATGCTCACCAACCTCTGAAAGAGTGCTTGCTCCATTACTGTTCGTGAAACCCCTATTAAATTGCACACTATATGATATTTAACACAATATAAATCTCATACCATCTTCCCAGAGGTATCACAACCCTGTTTATGAGGCTGCTTAGATACTGGAATGTTCATACATATATTTTGGAGTTCTAATGTTCTCTGTCCTCTCTGGAAGGCAGTGGTGATTAAACAGCCCAGATTACTGGCCAAACATTTTTTTCTTTGTTGTTGCCAATGTGTTTGAGTGTTCCTATTCCAAATGTAACTCCCGATTATGAAAGGTTACTAACTTTATTTAATGCTGTTCAGTGGGTCAAGTTGCTCTTTAAATTAGTGCTCACAAGTTGCTCCATGGTGACAAGTCTTGAGTCATGGAATTGTAATCTTCTTATAATTTAACCTATTTACTTTTGTTCTCAACTTAGATATACAGGTTTATCCAGTTCCCACTGGCCTTTAAAACTCAGGCCTATATCACTATGTATACCTTTTATCATATATGGAATAATGGGAAAGAAGGAGCGCCTATTGTCCAAAATAATGCACTTTTGATGGTAGATTAAGAGGCATTTAATGAGAATATCTGCAAGTGAATAAAACCAATGCGTTTCAGAAGAAACGATTATCCCTTCTTCAGGGCTGTTGATGCACACTATTAAATGGGAAAAATCCAATGCTGGATATATATTTTATAGGTTTCGGTGGAAAAACTGACTGTGACCGCTGTCAATCCAGGGGCAGTAATCTAATTTTATATGGTACTTCTTCCTCTGTCTCCCTCATTCACATGTGTTGTACTAGAGCATACACACGTATGAGGCCTTGTATGCCCACACAGGGATGGACAGATGTCCTGTGCCTCCCCGTGCGGGCAGTCCTATTGATATCCATTGGAACACAACAGCTGCATGGATGCAGCTGCTGCTGCATATTTGACATCCCATGCAGGTGCATAAACCTAAATGCAGACCATGTGAGTTCAGGGACATTCACCCGTACCCACACAGATGTTAAAATGAGGGCAGCAGCTCTGTCCGTGCAACCACTGTGACCCTATTGACAACCAATCAATGGGACTGCCTGCACAGGGATGCACAGAACACCAGTGCAACCCCTTGCAGCTAAACACAGTCTGGCATGGGCGTATGCTGTAGTACGTCCCATGAGAACAAGGCCTTTACTTTCTTTTTCTCCCTGTATGCCATTTTTGATGATTTATACTTGTTTTTGAGTACTACTTATCTGGACAAATTGCCAGTGTCATACGTGTTATATACTGTTGTATCAGCTTTGCAATGTGATATATATATATATATATATACACACACATATACACACACACACACACACATATATGTGTGTGTGTGTGTGTGTGTATATGTGTGTGTGTGTATATATATATATATATATATATATATATATATATATATATATATATATATATATATATATATATATATATATATATATATATATATATATATATATATATATATATATATATATATTTTGGATTCCAATAAAAAAAAGTTTGTAAATTAAAATTACCATGGCAGTCATTAACTAACCAAACTTTTTTTTTGTGAACTAAGTGTCTTATCTAATAGTGATAACTAACTTGAATCATTTGTGATTTTACTGTAGGGATGCATATAAAGTCTCTCAGAATATACAAAAAGAGAAGCGGAGTCTCCTGCGGCAGCTGGAACTTCTCAGGTATTGATTTTTTTTATACACATTAACAAATAGAGATAGTCATGGACTTTCATTATACTTCTACTAATTATTTTTACCACTGAGCTAAGAACAGCCTGTAATTTGGTTTACTTGCTGTTAAGCGCTGCACCCAGCTGTATGACTCAGAGGAGGGGCACAGCCAGTTCCCTGTCTTTGGATCCTACAGCCTGTATAGATTTTTAGGTAGATAAAAGCAGTCAAGTGACCAGGCATTGCTGGACTTCTCTCTTTTTTCTGAAATAAGGATTATGTTTAAGCAATAGATTTGTGTTCTGCATATGATGTAAGTTAAATCAACACTACCAGTAAATCAGTTAAATGAAATGTTCTTCTTTTTAACCCCTCATTGTTATGTTTCTGCTTAGCTAATATTTTTCTGCTCATTATTTAAGAATTTTTTTATTTATTTATTTTTTTACTTTTTATCTATTAAATAATTCAATGGTTTTGCACAGGGTAGGTAAGTATGACATGTTTAATAAAAGTTCTAGGTGTACAATCACTTTACCTACATTTCACTCATAGATGAAGGCAGTTATTTTATTAAAATAAATAATTAATCATAGGGAGAGGTCATTATTAACCACTTGCCCTTCCTGACCAGGCCATTTTTTGCGTTCTGGCACTGTGTCATTTTAGCTGACAATTGCGCTGTCATGCAACGCTTCCCCCAAATGCAATTTACGTCCTCTTTTTCCCACAAATAGAGAATTTTTTCAGTGGTATTTGATTGATTCTACGTTTTTTAAAAAAGATTTTCTGCTGTAAACAACAAAAACCCGACAATGTTGAGAAAAAAAACTATATTTTTGAGTCTTTGCTATTAAACATATTCAGTTAAATAATTAAAAAAATCAAATTTCGTCATACATTTAGGCCAAAATGTGTTCCGCTACGTCTTTGCTAAAAAATAAAAATCCCAATACGTGTAAATTAATTGGTTTATATGAAAGTTATAGCGTTTGCAAATAGCGGTATATATACTGGAATTTTTTTTTTTTCATTTTTTTTTACTAGTAATGGTGGCGATCAGCGACTTATAGCAGGACGGCAGGACTACAGCGGGCATTCTGACACTGTGGAGAACTGACATGGTGTCACTGACTTCCCCAGTGACACCAATACAGTGATCAGTGCTAATAAAAAGCACTGACACCATACTAATGGCACTGGACAGGAAGGAGTTAACATCTGGGGCAATCAAAGGGTTAACTGTGTGATGTGTGTTTTACTATGAGACTGTGTGTGCTTTCCACTGTAAGCATGCTGCTTTGTATGGCTGTGCTATGCAGAGCCATACAAAGCAGTGTGCAGGAGCTGACAAGGGAGAGAACTGTTTTATGTTTACCTGCAGTTTACTCCCCCGTCGGTAATACTTGGCGATCACCGTGTGTCGGCGAGTAATCACAGGCCATGACCCGCTGTTTGATGGGCGAGGCCGTGAATGGTGGCGCGGGTAGAGCTCCTCTCGGAAATGGAAAATCACGTATACATATGTGATTTTGCGCACCCCTGCCGCCCTGTACCAGTATTTCTGTTATAGGGCGGCAGGAAAATGGTTAAGAGAGGTCACTGACCTGGCTGTACTGTCTGGCAGAGCAGTATAGATCTTAGGAATTAATGGATAGAAGTACAAATGTTTTGGCAAGTATAATAAATATTTATGATGTGATTTTTCCGAATACATTAACACGTGTCACAGCTGGAATCCTGGTTGAGCAGAAGTACCTTTTTTAAGGAAGACACAATCAGGCAAATAAAATTCACTAGCCTTTTAGACTCCATGTACATGGGACACTACTGAATGATGGAAACTGACTGCTAGAAAACGTAGGTTAAAACCGCCTGTTTAGCCACGTTTGCATACTGTGTTTATGAGCGTTTGCGTTTAGAAGTGTTTTTTAAAGATAACCTCAGGAGACCTTCCAAAATGCCCAGAATGCACTGAAAAACAGTAAAAAAATAACTATTTCAGACATTTTGAAAGAAATAGAGAGAGCAGTATTTGTTGAGATTAGCTGTCTTTTTTTGTGGTGTTTGTATGTGTTCCAACTCATTTCTGTGCAGAAATTATTGCAGCAGCGTCTAACATATTTTCTTTCATGCAAAACCTCGAAGTATGGTGTTCCAGGTCCATTTGACTACCAGGAAAACACTTTGCATGCATTTTTCATAATGAAAAAAGGCTCTGGACAGCATCTGGAAATGGAAGAGTTAAAAAAAAAATTTCCAAATGCTTATAAACGTGGTTAGCCACGTTTACAAGCATTTGAAACGCTGATAAAATCTACTCCTGAACGCAAGTTTGGTGTGTTAAAAAAACTGTAAACTCAACTGCCTGTAAACGATACATACATAGTGTACATGGACACATAGGAAAACAGTAGGGAGAGCTCAGGGGCTGCTGAAAAAAAAGAAGAAAATCTCCTAAACATGAGTTTATCAGGTGCAGTGTACATGGAGCCTTAATCAGGGTAAATGGTTTTCACAGAAAATGTAAATATCAACAATAATTGTAAAATAAATACTCCTGCTCAAGTAAGTGCTGTACTGGTAATGCATGCTGTGTTGCAGGGACATTAACAAAAAGCTTCGGGATGAGAAGGATGTGTTTGAAGCAAAGAAGTTGGACAACCTAAAGAAGAATCCTGCAGAACCCATGCTGGTGCCTAGTTGCTGCTGTTGCTGCTGCTCGAGCTATGCTGGAAGTGTACATTGTGATCCCACTCTCTGACCACACGGTGGCATCAATGAACAATTCAACAAACTAGAGACAATCCGGTTTACGTTTTTCTAGCTGTATATAATGTAAATAGCACTGTAATTGTGTATATAATTATTATTTGTCTATAGAAGTATCCAAGATTCTATTTGTGGAGATATATATTTTTTAGGTTTTCATTAGGTCAATGTTATTACAGCGGGATACTTACTCTAGATGACAGAACAATTTCTTTTGGGGTCTTTTTTTTTACAAATTAGAAAGCGAAATGGTGTGTTTATAGTTAAACTGTGACACCTATGGACAAATGGGCAATAATGAGACACAACTGTGACACAGTAAAGTCTGTAAATAGTATTTATTACTTTGTTCATGACGCTTGTACAATATTTTATGGCATCCATTGCTCATCTTGTAATGTGTACAGTTTGCACATTGGCCATGCCTACATGGAGTCTACAGTTCTCCTATCACAAGTGTCATCATTTTCCAATGAGTGCAGTGGATAGGTTAGGAATTTTTACAAGGACAATAGAACAATATATTTAATTTAAAAAATTTTGTCATTCTTTTATTAATATTTCTCCATGTACTATGCAGTTTTATTTACAAAGATCACCTAGGGAGCCAGAAGAAGATTCTGTTTGGATGGTGGTCTGTTAAAGCCCAAATGAACTCCTGAAATTGCTGTGATGCAGCCATATATAGTAATAATTTATTATTATTTTTTTTTACATAGTGCTACAATAAGGGTTAAAACATGCTGTGCTCGCAACATGTTGGAGAGTCAGACCACTGCTCTCACACAAAAGTTGCAGTTTGGGTCTCCAGTAGTCTAACACACCCCTTCCCCCTGCACAAAGTTGCATACAAGGTTCTTGTTCCCAAACAGTTGTTTACATTAGTTGTGCCCTTTGAAAAGCGATCATCTATAACTTGCTTTTCAGAGTCTATTTGACAGGTAGTGAGGAGGGGTTATGCCACCTCCTTGCCACCTGTTTTAACCCCTGAAAGCCTGTACCAGCACAGCGCAACCGCACGCTTTGCATGGGGTTGCGATGCAGCCCCATTCACACATGCATTGTATGGGGTTGCAATGTGGCCCCATTCAATTGAATGGGTTGCGTTCGGTGGGTGGTTCTGCCCAAATGCAGCAGCTGGGATCAGGGGCAGACTGACAACTCATGGGGCCCCCGGGCAATAGGGGATCATGGGGCCCCCTGTGTCCTTGCCCAAACTCAAAAAAGCCAATGAAAAAGGTACCAGGGGCATTTCATGGGGCCCCCTAGTGACCCCAGGCCCTCGGTCAGTGCCCGAGTTTCCAAATGGTCAGTCAGCCCCTGGCTGGGATAACCTTTGCCACTCCACAATGGAAAGCATCACGGCTGCAGTATGTGTATACCTCTGTATGTCTGCCTTTGCAGCTTAGGGAGTGCAGTTATGGGCAGTAAAAATGCAGCTCAGCCACATGTTTCTGTGTTCCTCCAACTGCATGCATTAACTAAAGTTGGCCATACATTGATCATTTATTTTTGATCAGCCAGCCAGAGGGCTGATTAAAAAAAAACAAAAAAACTGAATGGATGAAACACATTCAATGTGGATGGGGAAATCCTCCCTGCTGTGCTGTTGTATTATGGGATCAGGACTCTGAATACACCACTCAGAGTTGCAGCAGATTGACTGCATGCTCTGATTGAATGATAATTCACCAACAGTCCTGTTCGGGAGGAGCTGATCATTAGATCCACTTTGGAACAGTCATAGATGGATCAATCTTCGGCTGCTTCATCTGTAGTTAACCTATGCCCAAGAAGTTGTGAGCAGCGGCGGGTGACATGCAGATTTCAGGTGCGATTTGCAACACATCTGACACCGATATCTATGCAAATCGCACCGAAAGTAGTGCATGTAGTACTTTAGAAATTGGTGCGGCTCCGACCAAATTGGAACCGCACCAATATGACCGATCTAATTGCGAACAATAGGGTGCGACTTGGCATACGATTTGCAAGTCGCATGGCATGGAAATCGCATGCCAATTTGCATTCAGTGTGCCCGGGGACGTACTATAGCACTTACTACCATAATAATACTATCTTTGGAGATATTTTCCTTCATTACCTGTCCCAGTGACGCCATTACAAGTGATAGGGGTAGTGGTTGCCATCAGGATGGGAAGACTAGGACCACACAAAAAGTACTTTTTTTTTTTTTTTTTTTTTTTTTTTAACTTTTTAACCCTTTCAATTCTGCTTTTTATCTTTATTTTTGTTCTACTTGGAGAGATTTTCCCATCTTTACAGAGGTGAATTCAGTAGAGAGAGCAATAAAAAGTGATGGAAATTTTAACCCTTTCCCACCTTATCCTAATCAAGATACATTATTTTTTTTGGTTGGAGTTGGATTGAAAATCGAAATATTACCTGCGTGGAGATATCCTATAAGAAATAACAATACCTCAGAATTTCCGAAAACAGTGCTTCCGTTATCTAGTTTAAAAAGAAAGTTTCTTTATTTTTTATATCCTCAGTAAATTACGGAGAGATATCCATGTCTGTACATATAGGTTTTTTGTGTGTTACTTCCAGAATCAGGTGAGACAAGCTCATATGTTGTGCAACTCCTATACACACATTAACGGACATACCTGAGACCCTCTGAGTAATATGGGGTAGGCAATGTTCATTGAAGGGTGTTCATTTTTCCTCTATAGCTTATCTGTACATATAATCTGTATACAGGGGTATGAATATTTATAGTTCAGCCTATTCTTCGTTTTATGTACCTTACCCATATGGAAGAAAAATATATTTGAAATATATTTTAAAAATGTTCTTCCCAAATATATTGACATATTTTTGAAATGCTACAATTTTGGCCATATTCAATATATTTAAAAAAATATATATATATACATATATACTGTATGTTGAAATGTGTTTTTATTGCAAAAAAAATTTTTTTAAATATATTTCAAATATACTGTATGTCTTTAAAAATACAAATCTACATTTTTGGAATGCATTTACAAATATATGTAAACATATATGTTAAAATTACTTTTGTATATGTAAAAAAAATAGAATATATGTATATTTTAAAAAAATTATATTTTTAAAAATATTTATTTTTTAAATATATTCTTCAGATTTTTTTACCATATAAAAAAGTAATTTTAACATTTTTACATATATTTGTAAATGCATTCCAAAAATGTAGATTTGAACTTTTAAAAACATACAGTATATTTGAAATGTATTTTTAAAAATATTTTTCATATTTTTTGTAATAAAAACACGTTTCAACATGCAGTGTATATATATATATATATATATATATATACTGTATATTTATTGAAATATATTCTGAAATATAATGAATATGGCCAAAATTGTAACATTTCAAACATATATGTCAATACATTTGGGAAGAATATTTTTAAAATATATTTCAAATATATTTTTCTTCCTTGTGGGTATCCACAGCTGCTAAAAAGGTGTACTGCCCCCAAACTGAAATTGCCTGTTGAATGGCATTGAATCAATATACATACACTGACAATGATGTTCTGTCAACACATCCAGTCCCTGGATGCCACTGGTGGCCACAGATGGTCCATTTCAGCTTTCAGATTTTTTTTTTTTTTTGCAGTGGAACCTTAAAGAAGAATTGCAGGTATGGCTATATTATACATAGTTACATTGGTACAGCTTTGGCCAATGTAACTATGTATATACCATACCTGGCTGATGCCCCTGGAAGCTGGAAATGACTGAAGTAGGCACCACTGTGCCTGTAATCTCCACTTGTTTCCAGGTCTGGTGCTGAGTGGCCGGCCTGATGCATCGTGAACACAGGTCAGTCGCTCAACACAGACACCATTCAGAGAAAGCTTTGCATTTCCTGTATGAATGCAAAGCATTGTCTGATTGGACAAGGTGGAGAATGTGAAATCACCACCACACCTCAAATCAGAGAACACTTTGCATTGGTTCAGAAAATGGAAAGTATTTTTTGAATGGTGCCTGTGCCAAGCAGCCGACTTCCTATGTTCAGTATGCAGCAGGGCAGCCACTCCGCACAGGAGATCACTGGAGTAGCAGAGTTTACTTCGGTGAGGTACGGTATATGCCTAGTTACATTTGTCCATGGTGGACCAAGGTAACTATGTATAATATAGCCATGTTTGGAATTTTTCTTTAACAATATTGTTTATGCAGCTTTTCAATAAACCTTCGTATTGTCTAAATGGGTGACAGGACAGGCCAATGACAAGGGCTCAGTTTGTATGAGATAGGAAAGAATTAGGAGTGTTTAGTTCAATTAGGAATTTTAAAGGGATCATGTTGTGCGACTAATGTTAAGTTGTTATTGCTGACCTCTTTCTGAAAATGCTTTCTGGCTGCTATACAGATCAATCAGCTTTGACACATGTTGACTCTCCCCCATAATGTGTGTCTGTGTTTCCTATGATAGTGAGCTCCATCTAGTGGCCACAATGCATTTTCCTGAAAATACTGCAGTCCGATATAATACCAAATTATGGCCACTAGATGGAGCTGATGGTCATAAGTAATGAATAGAAAATGAAATTTACCTTATATTAGACACATTACAGGAGTTATTTGCCACAGCTATATGAATACTGAGACATTCACAGCAAGTTTTTAATAAATTGCCACTGTAATTGTGTTATTAAGCAAGGACAAGTATGCAAAGTATGCTCTTATTTCATTGACTGCCTCCTTTTCCAGGAGAAGGGAAGAAGACCAACAAACATCCGTTCATTGATCGCCCCTAGCTAAAGCAAACCCAAAAGTGATTTTTAAAACGTCACTTCCAATTTCTATTGTCACTTCCCTGGCCCTTGCAGTCGGGGAAGAAACCAATGGAGCACAACTTGTGGTCCATTAGCTTCAATGGAAGGCAAGTGAGACATCAGGGGTCTACAAGATCCCTGATGTCTTATTAAAGGGAACCTATCTTAAAAATACTTTATCATTTATATCAGAGGACAATATGTACTCTATGTGATATAAATAGTTTTAGTTAAATAAAAAAAAAAAAAAATCCAAAATAGCATTTAAATTCCCCCCCCCCCCCCGCCAAAAAAAGTTGATTCAAGCCCTATTCTTTCCCCCATATACACACACAAATAAAAAAATCTGCAGAGAAGGAGGGGGTGTATCCGCATCAGTTCATATTTACTGCAGCTGAGCTCGGAGCTCACAGCTCTGGAAGATCAGCAGCAAGAAGAGAACAGGGCAACCCTGCCGTGAAGATTTCTGCAGAATCAGCAGTCTGTACATCGTGGGGCATACTTTTGTTACAGGTAAGTAATAAAACTCAGCTGCGTTTGTTTGTTTCAGGTTAAGAACATTTTCAGTAAAATATGTTATTCTTGCCAGAAATGCAGTGTCCTTGTCACTTTCTGTCCGATGAACTAGAAGCAAAAACTATTTTATCATTATTGTGATCCCATCACCTCTTGAGATGAACAAGGGCAGGCGTGTTTAAAGTCCTGCCCAGATGATAAGTATGGTTGTTTCCATAGACCTAGTAGAGGAGTGAGTGTAGCCCAGAGATGGGAAGCATGCTGTTTGTAGGACTACTAGGTGCAAATAAAGTATACAAATCCTGAGAAAAGAGAACAAATGCAGTCACCTCATCTCAGGACTGACAAACTGCAATATATAAAATGTTTCTGGTTTGTGCTTGAATGCACTTTAAGGCATTCTAAAATGACATAATTAGGCTTGGTTCACACCTATGCAGTTTGCTTTTGATCTGTTTCTGCAGTTTTTTGCTTTTTTGCACATGCATGTTCAAGCATTTTTATGCGTTTTTGGACTTGTGTTTTTTATGCTTTTTTAAAATTTATTTTGGCCAATTTGTAGTTAGATACAAAAAATGCAAAACACGTCAAAAACGCACTACCTGCTTTTCTGCAGCATTACCATGGAAGTCTATTGAACCACAAACGCACAGTTTTGCGTTTAAAAAAAAAAAAGTCCCTGACCCTTTTCAATAATGCAGCAGCTGAAAAAAGCATAGATGTGAAGGTATCCCATAGGAAACCATGTTAAATAGGCTGTAGTGTGTTTCTGCAAGAAGCACCAAAAACCGCATAGGTGTGACCCAGACTAATACTGACCGATAGGTCACTTTGTTAAGCATACTTTAGATGCTTCATTCAGCTTGATGATTTCCAGGGCTAGTACTTACAATTCTTCAGTCTGTGATTGTGTGAAGATCATTTTATGTCTGTGATAAACCTGGCCATACACTGGTAGAATTTTGTTCAAAATTTTTCATTTGAAGAATGTTTGTTCAATTTTTTAATCATTAGTGGGGGGCAAATTGACATTTCATTTTCGACTGCAGTAATGAGAATATTTGAAGGAGCAGGATGGAAAATGTTTCGTAAATGAAGGAACTTCTAACAGTGTATATGGTTTTCATTCTTTAAAGTCTATTTGTTCCATAATCAAATGCTAAATGCAAATTACATTTTGATGTACATTTGAATGACATTTGGAAAGTCATTGAATCTACTAAGAATTTTTGTATGAATGTTTGCAGGAAAATCTACTAGTGTATGGCCAGCTTTACTTTCTATCAGTACCATAGTGACCTTGATACTAACTCTTGTCTCTAGAATATCCCAATAGCCACATCCCATTCTGCACAAGTTGATGTTTTGACTTTCGTTGGTAACCCTTTTATAAATAGCATCTTCATAAAGCAAGACTAATCATGGGATTTTGTTTCAGCAATGGTTAGAAAAGTTTGGAAATCTCATTAGGAACTATAACTACCACCTAAATCTGGTCAAAGACTGGTAGTTTTTTTTTTCCAATTTAGCCTTCTGGCTGAAAGAGAGAAAAAAAAAACAAAACAAAAAAAAAAGATTCTTCCATCCACACAAACAAGGCGGATGAAGGAACCCCTATGCTGGAACATTGTATACTGGCAGTGGGACTTGCTGATGTCGGAATACACTGATCAGTGGCAGCAGCCAAATGGACAAAACCAACAAAAATCTTCCAGCATGTCTCTTCGACTGTTGAGCGGGGATGGCCAAACCCTGAATGAATTTAATCTGGTTACCCAGGGACTGTGTATGTAAAAAGTTCCAGTAAGAGTATAATTTTAATTTTTACTAATCTTTTATTGTGAATTTATTTTTAATTTAGAAATGGCCTTATTAGATATGCTAATGCTAATAAAAATGAATTGTGTGATGCATCTCTGTATTCAGTGCATTGAGCAATGTAGAGAAGTGGAAGTTTACATCTCTTAAACTATGGCTGTCCTGTCATTCTGTATTAGTTCTTCTGCTATATAGAACTTGGACAATTACATGCAAATGATCAAACTACAATAGAACTCATTTCAAAACAACCGAAGAAAAATAGTTTTACAATAACCAGGTGCCTGTTGTGTTTTCTAAGCTGCATTACAGAAATGTTATTGTTATGAGCGATTACTCTCCTCTAGTTGTAATACATTTGTGTACATTTTTTTGCATATTTTTGTAACCTAAAAATAAAAAATGTTTCTTTCTTTTAAAATACAACTGTGAAAAAAAAATCATTTTTCTGCCTCATTCACACAGTAGATAAGGTTGTAAAATGACAGGCTCATTGAGTCCAACGTGTGTTTGTGGCAGTTTTTATTCTCAGTTCTATCCCTGTATATCGGGCTCATCTAGGAAATCATTTGTGTTTTATTCAATTTGCCAATACTCCCAACTGATACCACTACTTGGGGAATAGCTTTCACATTTTACTGTTCCTACTATAAAGAACTTTCTCTACAATTTCAGCTGAAACCTTCTTTCCCCCCCAAACTTAAATTGTTTGCACGTGTCCTTGATGGAGAGCTAGAATTAAATATGTTGTTACCGGCTATTAAGTCCCTATTGATTGATACTTTTTGTAGAAAGCAATCATTTCTCCTCTTAAGTGCATCCTCTCTAAGGTAACTGTGATTAATTTACTTAAAGCGGTAATAAACCCCAAACCAAAATATGTCATATATTGCAGCTTACCAGTCATTAGATATGGTGGCTGCATTACTTTTCTTTTCTTTTAGTCAAAAAGACTAAAAAGACATTCATTGAAATGGCCAATAACACATCTCCTGTATAATCCCTGGTTCCCATATATGCGGCCGTGCGGGCCGTGTTTTGCGCGGGCACGAGAGCCCATTCATTTGAATGGACTCCCATGACACGCAGGGAAGAAGTCCCTGCACCTCTTCTGAAAATGCAGCCCGCACGGGAACCTCGGTTCCCAGTACGGTTGCGTTTTCCAGTGCGGGCGGCGTGCCATTAGAACTAATGGCACCTGCCCGCAAATCTGCATTCCTCTGTGCGGGTGGTGCAGCTGCACGGATTTTTGTGTGGATCTGCAGCCGCACCACCCGCACATATGTGAACCTAGCTTTAGAGTGCCCCCACTCTTGATGAGGGAGCACTTTTGGACAGCTGCATTGTCAGTCTGCGGAAGGGGAGTGTTAGATATACTAGCAGATTTAAATACACTAACAAATAGAAGCCACTCCAACTAATACTTTATAAGCATTTACAGCAAACCGTTTTTTTCCTTTTGGGTAAAGGTTTTATATAATTAAATAAAAACTGCTCATTGTAAACACCCCTGCTAGTGTTAAATAGCTTGTCTCATTTCTGAAACATATACATTTTGCTGGAGAGCTTGTTCTCCTGAGAAACAGATTTACTGGCTGGATGACCAGGTGAAAATAGAAGAAAGTCTAAAAGGGAAAACAAATACAGTCATCACATCTATGAATTGTTAATGTTAAATAAATGTTTGCTTTTGGATTTAATCCTACTTTAATCATTTCTCATAGCTGAGGTCCTACAGCCTCCATTAATTTTGTTGCCCTTCAGCCCGGGTTCACACTTATGGGGTGCGGCAGACCGCTTGTGATTCGCACAGGGACCGCACCACATTCCTGTGCAAATCGCATGCAAATTCTGTGCGGTGCGATTTGAGCCATACATTTTTATGGCTCAAATTGCACCACAGTTGCACCAAAAAGGTGCAGGACCCTTTTTTTGGTCCGCACTTGAATCGGATCACATAGGTATTTACACCCATGCGATCTGATTCTGCACATCGCACCACGTTTTGCGGACCGATTTGGGGGTGTTGTTAACACCCACCCACAGCGGTTCACATGAACGGGGTGCGATTGTGATGTGATGCAAAATTCACACAGAAACCACTGCGAATTCCACGCCGCATCAGTGTGAACCCAGGCTAACTGGACCGTAAGTGCTGGACATTCTCTCTATTGATTGCCAACCAAAACTGAATAGCACACTCAAGATGAGGCTTGACCAAAGGATGCCATGACACATCACATCACACTCATGTAAGAGGTTTTGGGCTCCAAGGAACTTTTGTCATTATGTGCAAGTATGCTCAGCAATTTTACACTATGGGATTGATTCACAAAACTGGAGTGCAAAATCTGGTGCAGCTGTGCATGGTAGGCAATCGATTTCTAAATTCAGTTTATTCAATTACACTTTGACAAAAAAACTGGAAGCTGATTGGCTATCATGCAGAGCTGCACCAGATTTTGCACTCTCCAGTTTTAGTAAATGAACCCCATTACTGTGGACTTACTTTACAAAGTGCCCTTGTCCAGCACTACAATAGCCATGATCTCTCTCAGCACTCTGTCCTCAGCGCTTTTATCCTCACACAGTGCGGTTTATTTACTAAAGCTGGAGAATGCAAAATCAGGCTCACTTCTGCACAGAAACCAATCATCTTCTAACCTCAGCTTGTTCAATTAACAGCTTCCTGACCGCCCTACAACAGAAATACTGCTACAGGGTGGCAGGGGTGCGCAAAATCACATATATACAGTATATGTGATTTTGCATCTCTGGGTAGGGGGTGCACACAAGGCATGCACGTGTCCTACCCGCGCCACCATTTGCAGCCGCTGTTGGTAATCACTGGGTCTCGGATGGTGATTACTCGCCAGCGCCCGGTGATTGCCGAGCACCTCCAACAGCGAGGAAAACTGTTTGTGAACAAAACAGTTCTCCTCCCTGTCAGCTTGTGCACACTGCTCTGCATGGCAGTTTGCTTACAGTGAAGCACAGACACAAGTAAAACAGCACACAGTTAACCCTTTGATCACCCCTCATGTTAACCTCTTCCTACCTAGTGCCATTAATACAGGGTCAGTGCTTTTTTTTTGTAGCACTGATCACTGTATTGGTGTCACTGAGGATGTCAGTGACACCAAGTCAGTTCCCCCCAGTGTCAGAATGCCCACCACAGTCCCACAATAAGTCACTGATCGCCGCCATTACTAGTAAAAATAAAAAATCCCAGTATACATACAGCCATTTGTAAACACTATACCTTTCACATAAACCAATTAATTTACACATCTTGGGATTTTTTTTTAGCAAAGATGTGTAGCAGAAAACATTTGATTTTTTAAAAAATTTTTTACTGGCCATGTTTAATGGCAAAAAGTCAGAAATTGTTTTTTGTTCTCAAAATTGTCAGGCTTTATTTTTTAATAGCGCAAAAATTTAAAAACACACAGGTGATCAAATACCACCAAAAGAAAGCTCAATTTGTGGGAAAAAAGGAGTAAATTTCATTTGGGTGCAGCATTGCATGACCGCGCAATTGTCAGTTAAAGTAATGCAGCACTGTAATGCAAACAATGGCCTGGTCAGGAAGGGGGTAAATCCTCTGAAGGGCAAGTGGTTAAGCCTTGGCAATAAAACCTGGGAACTGTTTGGTTTCTATGCAAAAAGGATCCTGATTTTGCTCTCCCCAGTTTTAGTAAATAAGCCTCAGTCTTTTTATGGGTTTGGAGTCTTAACGTCTTATCTCCCATGAATGCACATGGGAGGTACTTTATCCTGCCACAAGTTCATGCTGAGACTGTACACTGAGCTGCACATGCACGGCGCAGTAAACAATTAGAAAATAACAATGCTGATGGGGAGGGAGAAACATTTATGACACAAAAGATATACAGACGGGGGAATATAAAAGGATAATCAAAGGAGCATAGAGAATCTGGAGCAGCTGTGCATAATAACCAATCAGCTTCTAGCTTCATGCCTTTCTGTAAGGCTACATTTGCATATACATTTTTTCCCAGAGCAAAAGGGATCGGCCTGGAGTCTCCTGATTTCTGTTGCTGTTTTTGACACTTGAGAGTGGCTAGCTGTAGCCACCGAGCTCATGGATTTTAATGGCAGGTTGCAGGTGGCCACAGATGGCTGTTTGCACACCCAGTAATTACCTTCAGTGATCGCTGCGCGATGCACACAAAGTGCCTGCTGTGAAAGTGTATGGGCTTGGCAGCCTTAAAGCAGAACTTAGGTGTCCTTTTATCATACAGTGGTCAACGATCGCTGCTCAGTTCTCTGGCATTTTCAGAGTTCTCCTCTGAATGCCTTTTTATGAAGCGGAGTAGATAGTTTCTCCGAATGAAGGAAGAAGCAACCTACAAATGCTTTGAACGCTGAAAAACGGCTGCTGTTACTATAATCTCGCAAGAATCTGGAGGGAGAACACAGATCGTCAGTGAAGGGCTGACATTTCTCCTTCATACACTGGCAGTCTGTGTGCTGAGATGATCAGCGGAGAACATCTTCTCCACTGATCATCTCTGTTTCCTAAACCACTAATGTTCTGAGATCAGCAGCGATTCTTAGGATCTCCGCTGATCTCTGTTTCATAAAAGGACACCTAAATCCATTATTTAACTGATCCAAAAATAGTTATATTCCAGACAATGCCAGGAATGCTAACTGTCACATTTGCTTGTGTTGTCCACCAAACTGTCAAACCATCAAACGGTTGCAGTCATAACTGTGCAACATCATAGCAGTTGAAGATCAAACAGAGGCTAAGATGGCAGCTTTCTTGGCTGAAAAAGGATATGAGGTGTTTTAAAGCAGAACTTTACCCATAACAACTAGATAAAAGATGATGTTTTTTAGCAAGGAACATACAATCCACATTATTAATTATGATACAAAAAACTGGTGTGTGCTGCAAACTGCCTCCAGCATTTTTCCTGTTTCTTCTTGCAGAAGGCTGCCATTTTGTTGAGGCCCAGAGCCCCTGGACAGCAGTAAATCATAAAGCAGAACTAAACCCATCCATTTAACAGTTTAAAAAAACAGTTACACACACACCCCCCCCCCCCCCACTCCACTCTGAACTGAGCGATCCCACACAGTGACAGATCTGATGCAACACACCACCACTGACACAGATCAGCAGGCACTAGAAGAGCAGGCTGTGGGATTGTGATGATGTCATCACTCACTGACACATTTCACATGTGATGGATGGCTAGCCGGCCCGGTCATACTCACACAGACATCAGAGTCAGACATTACCTTCCTCTGCAGGGGCAGCTCCACCTCTGCTGATAAATTGGAAGAGAAGGCTGGAACTCCACAGTGATCAGCAGCCACCAACTGGCTTGCAGTAAAGGACTGAGTCTGAGAGGAACACTGGAAGGAGCGGCAGCTCAGCTGCTACACTGACCCCAGACACCTGGCATCTTCCTCCCCTCTGCCACCCCTCCCCTCAGTTGAAGGATCATTCATGATGTGGCGGCGCCCTAGGTGGCTGCCCAGTTTGCCTAGTGGAGGCCCTTAGTGTATTACTGGATTTAAATCGTATAGGCATTTATTTTTAATGTTTTACATAGCTATACCTTTTAAAGGGGCCAGCCTGAAGTGACCTAGCAGGACTTAATTTTCAGCCTAAAGTTCTACTTTAAGCTTTGAATCAAAGCTAGAAGCTGCTTGGTTGCCATGTACAGCTGCTTTAGATTCTGGCTGCTCCAGCGTTAATAAATTCCTATCTGAGTCTCTTTTGTCATAAAAATTCTGTCAGTATATAAAAAAGGATAAGGATCTTTAGTTAGTTGCCTGACTGCAATTTTTAAATCTCAATGGACTTGGCTGAAAATACCTGTCACTTTTTTTGCAAATGGGAATCCTTAACCTGGTGTTAGCTTTTTGAATTGAGCCAAAGGTGTTTGTTTTTATTCCTAACAGCACCAGTTCACTCTGATAGTTATAAATTCAGCGGAGAAGGCTTTCACAATGGTTCATGTGACAAAATTGGTGCTGCTATTTTCCCAAATGATAATGGTGTTCTAAACGCTTTATAGAGACATACTTTACAAGAGCATGAAGAATTTGTTTTCTACATATCTGTTTATTTTTTGTAAGAAGCTTACATGGATAAGGATCTTTATTTTACCCATATAAGGAATTTTTAAATCTCATTGGATATAGCAGAAATTAATTGTACCTTTTGCTTTTATTATTAAGGATTCTTATCCTCGCATTAGGCTTTTGAATTGAGGATAATGTGTTTTTTTCTCGTTTCTTCTGAGAACACCAATTAGCTTGACAGTTATGAATTCAAGCTCGGAAGACTTAGACAATATGCCAATATGATTAATGGTACTTTTATTTTCCCCAATGATAGTGGGGATTTAAAAGCTTTGCAAACGCTTTTTCTTTGTGAAATGGAGATTTTTTTTGTGGTTATTTTTTGTTATTAGACGTACAGGGTCCTAAACCCAGGACCATGCATTTACTCTATCTGGTCTAAAAAAAATTTTTTAAAAAGACTCGTGAGCCAATATAGTGACTTTCACCTTCAGAATATGTAACAAAATAAAATATACTATTTTTTAAAAAATGAATAAAAACATAAAATAAACCAAAAATAAAAACAATATGTGGTTCGCAAACACTTCACACCTAACTCATATAATAGTGTATATCATAGTAAATAAATAAAATATTGTGCTGCGCTCCCTAAAAACAAAAACAGCATGTGCATATATATCAATTTTCAGAAACATGCAATAACCCTCTTAATTGTGTTCCACTAAAGATCCACCCATGCAGCAAAAACATCCCAATATAATACACAAAAAATCCTCATAGAAAATCACCCATGCATCAAAAAACATCCCAGTGTAATAAACAAAAGTCCTCTTTCCCATAAATCAGCTTCAATCAAATAGATTAATTCCAGGTTTCCAAGTTCCTTATAGCAACACTGCTGCTCTATAATGTGCTCACCTATATTCACAGCCTATCAGGCTAATAAACGCAGTTTATCCCACCCATGCATCAAATTAATCTATTTGATTGAAGCTGATTTATGGGAAAGAGGACTTTTGTCTATTACACTGGGATGTTTTTTGATGCATGGGTGATTTTCTATGAGGATTTTTTGTGTATTATATTGGGATGTTTTTGCTGCATGGGTGGATTTTTAGTGGAACACAATTAAGAGGGTTATTGCATGTTTCTGAAAATTGATATATATGCACATGCTGTTTTTGTTTTTAGGTAGCGCAGCACAATAATTTATTTATTTACTCTATCTCGTCTCCCACAGCACACAGTACACATAGAAATGCAAATATTTTAGTAAATTAAAAAAAAGCTGGACAAGAATTGTATGGCCAAAATAGTGGATTTTTTAGGCACACTTAGAGACCAAACCGCCATATATTTTTTAAAAAGTTATCTTTATTCATATTTTCAAATTTACACAAGTTAACAAAAGAAAATACAAAATCTGATGGAAAGGAAGCAGGCAGTCATATCATAATTTTTGCAGAAGAAGCATACACCACCATATTAAAAAAAACAACTTTATTTGTACAAAGACCATAACAAACAAGATAGAAGATAGGATAACATCCAGGATACCCCATCAAAGAGGGAGATGATTCCTGGCTTAACCCTGAACATAATATGTAGTACACATCGCCATACTGTGAAAATGCCATGATCAAAACATTACTGTACAATTAAGAACGGTCAACACGTTTCGCCTATGCATATGGCTTCTTCAGGACCTTAGCTTAATTGTAAAAATGTATTTCTGTACCTCACAGGGCATGCATGCCACTCATTGAAGACACCATTTATCTCAGAAGAGACTGAAAGATGGTGATGGTACTTCTACACTGGGTAGTAGGGGTAAAAAAAGATTGGTAGAGCATGGGGCTATATCCCCCAATCCTAATATATCTCACTCACAGCATGAATCTTCACAGATGGGGTCGGTTACCTCCAATGAAATTAGATCTAACACAGCAGATGATGGAACTCTTGGCACACTTTCTTCAAATTCACAATTTTCTGTTCATTCTGAACACACTACTACCCACTCTGAACATTGATTCCAATATAGACCATTCTGGAAATTGTTTAGGATCACAAATGCAACAAGACAAGGCAAACATACCATGTCAACTTACAGGCACTATGGACCCATTTGTGTACACCCCAGAATTAGGTCTTAAAGTGTTACTAAACCCACAACAGTAAAATCAACCTGTATATGCTTGTTATACTCACTGTGCAACCTAAGGGCTAATCCTCTGCATTGTGTAAAAAAGCTGTTTGATCCTGTTTTCTCTGTTCCTCCCCTTTTTCAAGCGACCACCCCTTATCTACTGATAAGACAGACTGAACTGTAGGCATTTGCACATGCTCAGTTTCATGTGTATTGCTAGAAAGGGTTCTATTTTCTTGGGAGAGTGCATGTAATCAGCACAGGGCCAATCAGCACTGGTCAAGCAGAGGTCAGGGGTTCTGCATCCTCCTAGAGCAGAAAGAAAACTCCTCCTACAAGCTTTAGCTAGTGTTGGGCTGGACACTGATAGAAGTCACATGACTGCTATATACTGCTGATGAGAAAAGGTATTTAGCACTTTATATTTACTAAAATAATTGCATTTCCATGTTGTGTGTACTGTGGGAGACTAGATAGAGTGGATGCAGGGTCCTGTGTTTAGTAACACTTTAATGTATTTAATCTATCCTCACATAATCTTACTTTGATTATTGTTACTGTTTTATTGTTAACCATTGCTGTTTTATCTGCAGGAATGCCATTCAGCTGCAGCACCGACCTGTTTATTCTGACAGCAACAGGAATTTGCTCTCAGAATGTACATAAATCACTGTATGCAGCACTGTTGGATGATATTTTTCATCCTCAGTTAAAAAAAGAGCATATATGCCGAAGCATGGGGTCCTGGGGTGGCCAGTGGGTGGATGGCCCCTATGCTTCGGCATATATATTTTATAATATTTTTTGGTACATATTTCAATAAAAAAGTTGTTTTATTGATTTACAAATGACCCCTTTTTGGAAAGTAGACACCCCAAACTATTTTCTGAGAGGCATGTTGAGTCAATAGAATAATTAATTTTTTTACCACAAGTTTTTGGAAAATGACAAAAATAACATTTTTTTTTTTACACAAACTTGTCATTTACAGCAGACCCCCACCCAAAAGGGGAAGTTCCACTTTAAACCTTTGTCCCCTGCTCCCCCATTAAGGATTGGCACCTTTGGGGAGCGGGTTACCAGAATTTGACAGGTACCCGCTCCCATCTCCACTGCGATCGCTTAGGCAATCAGAAGCTGAAGTTATCCTTCCTGTAGTCTTCTGGGACACGTGACAGGTCCCAGAAGACTACAGGGCCATTCACAAAGCGCAGCATTCTCGCATGCGCAATGGGCACTCAGCTGTGAAGCTGCAAGCTGTCACAGCCGGGTGCCCACACTGAAGATGCTGGTGCCAGGGAGAGAAAATGCTATAACTTTCACACAAATTAATATACAGTTACTGGGATTTTTTTTTACCAAAGAAATGTAGCAAAATACATTTTGGCCTAAATTTATGACGAAATTTGAGGTTTTTGGATATTTTAATGACAGGAATGAGAAAATAAAATTTTTGGTAATTTTTTGTTTATAGCGCAAAAAATACAACAACCCAGAGGTGATCAGATACCACCAAAAGAAAGCTCTATTTGTATGAAAAAAGGACATAAATTTCATTTATGTACAGCATTGTATTACCAATTGTCAATTAAACTAGCACAGTGCTGTATAGCAAAAAATGGCATAAATTGCAGTATCTACACCATAGTTTGTAGACGCTGACTAAGTAAGTGACCGATTTGTTGTCTGTGGTACGGATTTACCATCCCTCTTTCTCTTCTCTATCTCTTCCTTTATTGGGATTGTCTTCCTTTGTTCTTTGGAATAGGACACCATCTGATTGGGGACACTGGGAGGGGCTTTGGATTTGGATGCTCACTCGAGACCATTTTGTTGACTTCCTGTGTGGGTGTTGTTGCCCCGCATACACCGGAGGTGAGTGTTGGGCTGAGGGCTGCTCTCTGTACGTCCTATGGGCTGAATGGCTTGTGTTTTACCGCCTGGCAGGATCTGTGGGAAAACTTGTGGAGCGGAAAAGACAGGAGTTGAATGTCGCTATGACCTTCTGTATGAGCATGCTTTTTTGCTGATTGACTGACTTGTGCTGCTTCTACTTTTGCCATTCTCAGCTCTGATGTACATAGACTGCAAACTGTTGACACCAAACCAAATTCAGTGTTGAATTTATTACACTATGGGAGAATCTTTTTGTCTTTCCCCATATAGGTTGCTATGAGACGGTTGCATAAAGAGGAGCATTGTAAAGAGAGATCAGAAGACAGGAGTTTCTTTGGTGAACAGGGGGCTACCACCACTATTGCTGAAACCCGGTTAAGGATCAGAGGAATATCTGAGGCAGATTTTTTCTTCTAGTGTATTGGCCCTGCAGGGTCTGTGTGTTGAGGTGAGGGGGCAATCCAGCTGGTTACAGATGTATTTCCTGAGACCACCTGCTTTTGAAGTTGTCACCTGCATTTGGGCCTTAATTATAAGACCTTTCCTCCATGTGGACTTTTTTTGTGGTCATTTTCACCATTGTTATTGCATATATTGAGATTGGTGGGGTGCGGCGGTCTTATTCACACATCTTGGACACAAGGTGTTTTGTTTTTCTCATTTATATTTTTTTTTTCTTCCGCAGTTATTTCCCACTTATGGGATTAGTTGAATTTTAGATTTTTCAGAAGGGCATTTTTTTTTCCCAGTATTTTAATTGTTTATGAAGGTCACTTGCTCTACTGTGTCACATTAGTATCACTTTTTTCATGGGTAAGATTTAGGACCTTTGTGGTCCCACGTATAGTATTATAAGCATGATATTTCAGCATATAGGCATTTGGGTCACATATGTTGATGCCATTTTTTGGGCATCTGGGAATTCACTTTCATCACCTTTGACCTTCTGCTTTCAGGACGGCCATTAATTATTCATTATTTTTTTGTTTCTTGTACTGACCCTTTCACTCGGTCAGCACTCTTCTATATTGGTTTCCATTTGTCTGTTTTAGGCACAATTAGATGTCACTTTAGACATCTGGGAGCACATTTATTTTTGCTATTAGTTAGGTGAGTTTTTCCACATTTCCATTTGACACTGCATCACACTGACCATTTTTGGGTCAGTTTGTGTGTTCTTGTTGGGTTTTTTTTCACGGTTTATTATCACATATGTGTGGTTCAACTATTTCACTTGTCTATTATTATTAAGGTATACTGTATAGTTTGATTTATATGTATGCAGTCATAGAATATTAGGGATAGCACTACACCATTTTTGGTTTATATTGTTGCCCCACATCACTGCCTATGCTGATACGAGAGTTTGCGGATAACAGTTTTTTTAAAGTTTATGGTGTTTTTGTGAAACTTATACTGCATGATTAATGATTTATGTATGTATATATATATATATATATATATGTACATTTTCTAGCTAAGGCATTTGATCTCTTCGCCTCCAGTCTCTGGGTCCTGAAAAAGCTAACAAGCAAAATGTCAACCTGTAGAGGACTGTGCGTCCCTCCATGGATATGCCTCCCCTGACCATCACTGACCCACCACCAAAACGGTCATGCTGAATGATGTTGCAGGCAGCATAATCTTCTCCATGGCATCTCCAGACCCTTTCACGTCTGTCACATCTGCTCAGGGTGAACCTGCTCTCATCTGTGAAAAGCACAGGGTGCCAGTGGCGGACCTGCCAATTCTGGTGTTCAATGGCAAATGCCAATTGAGCTCTATGGTGCTGGGCAGTGAGCCACAGGGCCCACTAAAGCCCTCAAGCCACCCTCATGAAGACTGTTTCTGACTGTTCGGTCAGAGACATTCATACCAGTGGCCTGCTGGAGGTCTTTTTGTAGAGCTCTGGCAGTGCTCATCCTGTTTCTCCTTGCACAAAGGAGCAGATACCGATCCTGCTGGTGGCTTAAGGACCTCCTATGGCCTTGTCCAGCTCTCCTAGAGTAACTGCTTGTTACTGGAATCTCCTCCATGCTCTTGGGACTGCGCTGGGAGACACAGCAAACCTTCTAGCAATGGCATGTATTGATGTGCCATCCTGGAGGAGTTGGACTGCCTATGCAAACTCTATAGGTCCAGGTATTGCCCCGTGCTACCAGTAGTGACACTGACCCTAGCCAAATGCAAAACTAGTGGAAAACAGTCAGAAAAGATGAGTAGGGAAAAAAATGTCAGTGGCCTCCACCTTTAAAACCATTCCTGTTTTGGGGGTTGTCTCATTGTTTCCCATCTAGTGCACCTCTCGTTAATTTCATTAACCTCCCTGGCTGTCTGATTATGTCAATATTTTTGAATGTCAAAGCAGTACATTGTTTTGCATGGAAATTTGTTGTTTTATATTGTAGACCTGTAATTCTTAGGAATAACTCACTTACTGTAAATCTGTCCAAACAAGAGTCTAGTAAACATCCCAGGTATGATAAAGTTTGAAACACTAAATCATAAATTATAATATAATAAATAATTATAAAAAATAATATAATAATAATAAATTTAATTCAATAATGTAATCAAACCTAAAATACTGAAATTTGAAAAAGAGCACCAAGTTCGCACATCACTGAGCTCAGTCGCAGAATCGTCGCTGTTGTCACTTTCAGTATCTGATGACAAATTTCTCCACAAATCACGATCGCTCAATTCTGCAAGTAATTCTAATTCACTATCGCTGTTTTCTACCTGGTCTAAAACCGCTTTTGACCTAAAGGGTACACTTTTTGGGTGCCATGGATGTTCTCGAGTTTCCAGGCAGAAAGAACGGTAAAAGTGCAGGCAGGGCACAAGACAAAGCACTAGGGATAAAACTGAGGAGAAATGGTTTGATACAGTAATGTAATCCTATCAGATTACAATGTATTGTGTGTATGTCATGTTTTTACTTTTTTTAATCTCCTGCCGGTTCCACCCCCCTGATAAGGGAACCCAGAAGACAGATGCCGGCATCAGCCGGAGGACACAGCGGGAGGACATCGGGGGATTGCAGGACAAGGTAAATTACACTACAGTGTAATCCGGAGTGGTACTGAAAATTAACCCCTAGGCACACTCAGGATTATTGCTAGGAAGGTTAACACCAAAGCAGCTGATACTGATTAACAACCCCTCTGCTACTTAACTGACCAGATCAATATCCCAGGAGTCTAATTGACTTGATGCTATACTCTGGTTAAAAAGTGTTCCTTTCATTTTTTGAGCTGTGTATAAAAGAGAAGGTATTTAACAAAAATATATAATCAATTACATCTACATTTAAATTTTTATTATGTAAAGCTGTTGCAACATTTGTAGATGTAATTGATTATGTATTTTGGTTAAATACCTTCTCTTTTATATATGGTTGAGATAAAAATGTATTTTAATGAATAATGGTGTGCCTTAAAAGTCCCGTTCTACTATTTTCGTTTATATCATGATACATTAGTGTGATGGTCAGTGGGAAGAATACTCCTTACACTTGTGGTCATTGGGATGAATTACCCCCTTACAGGTAGCTAAAAAGATCAATGTTGTCAGTGGAAACTCATCTAAGAGGCAGGCATTGCTCATTGCTCAATGAACCTCCAGCCTCTGGCGGAAACTTAGGCTTCCATGGAACTCTGGTTGAGAATCCCTGATCTAGTTGTTTGCAATACTGAATCCATGAACAGTAGGCAATGGTGTTGCCACTATGTAATGCATGCAATAAAGTTATTCACAGGAAAAAAAGAAGGTGTCTGGAAGCAGATGTGGATGGCGCTGATTTTTACCGATCCACAAAGGTAGAAGGAGGAACATAGCTGGCCAGCAGGAAGAAGATACCAATTTACGTGAAATGATATGAAAATACCTGGTGGCAGTCCACAGGACATTAGGAAAACCCCTTTAAGGAGCCATTTTTAATTCCTCTATTGCCTGAAGTGACCCTGTCACCAGTTTAAAAGATTGCAGGCAAAAACACAGACAAATCTGAGTAGGTACAGTCCCACCACCCACAGGCATTTCTGCAAATGCAATCAAACAAATGCAATCAAACCAATGTTCATGTAAAATGAAATAACTTGACACCGTACCACTAAGAAATCCCAGAGAAGCTGAACAGAGTTCCTCAGGTAATAACTGTCATCACATGCCTCCCGAGACGCAACAGTAGGTGCAATGACATTTTTTTGAAGCAGAAGAGTTCCATCATTTGGCAGACTTTTGGTTCCTGGGTTACTTACAACACTGTTATCACTTTTCTATGTGCTCTTTATGCCTTTTAATAAAGGAAATTCCTTCAAAATAAGGAACTCCCTTGGGGACCCCCAGGTCACCAGAACTAGTGTCCTCATCGGAAGATTTCCCCTCTATTACTTTTCTGGGGGCAACCCAAAATTAGGGATTTTGTTTAACTTTCACTTCAATGATAATGATAAACAGGAAAAATAGAGAGGGTGAATCTCATTAACAGGGGCACAGACAGCAATAAAAACTAACAGGTGTTCTAATCCATATCCACTCTATCCAAAACTAAAAAAAGTTTTGCCATAAAAAAAGAAAAAAGAATTTGGTTTATCCACATTTGACACTTACAAGGTATATATTTTCAACCACCCTGCTTTATAGGTCAGTATAATTTTCTGTAATATACGAGGGGTCTTCAAAATGTTTCTGTGGGGAAGGGCCTCCTTTCCTTGGTAGTCAAGGGAGAAATGCCTTCATACATTGGTGGTCAGTGAGAGAGGTACCTCCTTGCCTTTGTTATCAGTATAAAAGTGCCCACCTACATTGCTGGTAAACGGAGAAAGGCTTCCTTACCTTATTTGTCATTGGGAAAGGGCCTGCTTACATTGGAGATCAGTAGATGAGTGCCCCCTTACATTGGTAAGTGAAGTGCCTCCAATTTTGGTGCCCTCCTATTCCTGCTTTGGTAATCAATGAAGAAGTGCCCCCTTACATCGCGTATCAGTGAAGAAGTGACTCACTGCATTGGTGATCAGTGTGGGTATAGACCCTTAGATTGGTGATCAGTGTGGGTATAGACCAGGGGTGGGCAAACGTTTTGACTTGAGGGCCGCAATGGGTTCATATATGGGGGCTGGACCAAGAGTAGATGAATTATGTGTATGTGTCATCCATAGTAAGTATAGTAATATTCCCCCATAGTAAGCATAGTAATTAATCCCCCATATAGTAATTTATCCCCCATAGTAATTCATCCCCCATATAGTAATTCATCCCCCATAGTAATTCATCCCCCATATAGTAATTCATCCCCCATAGTAATTCATCCCCCCTATAGTAATTCATCCCCCCTATAGTAATTCATCCCCCATATAGTAATTCATCCCCCCTATAGTAATTCATCCCCCCTATAGTAATTCATCCCCCATAGTAATTCATCCCCCATATAGTAATTCATTCCCCATATTAATTCATCCCCCATATTAAGTCCCCAAGTCCCCCTGTGTCAATTCACTTACCTTTGCTCCGCGCGTTCCTCTCGCCGTGTCTCCTATGAGGATCTGTCCCCCTCGACGTATCTGCGCATGTGCCAGTTTCAGGCATTAGCAGCCGATCGGCGATCTCCGGCACATGCGCAGATACGTAGAGGGGGACAGATCCTCATAGGAGACAGATTTTCATGCTACACCGGTCTTCAGGGCGGACTGTGAGAGGAGCCTAGCTCCGCGGGCTGGATTAAAAGGTCCGCCGGGCCGTAGTTTGCCCATTGCTGGTATAGACCCTTATATTGGTGATCAGTGTGTGTATAGACCCTTAGATTGGGATCAGTGTGGGTATAGACCCTTAGATTGGTGATCAATGTAGATATACACCCTTACATTGGTGATCAGTGTGGGTATAAACCCTTAGATTGGTGATCAGTGTGGGTATAGACCCTTAGATTGGGATCAGTGTGGGTATAGACCCTTAGATTGGGATCAGTGTGGGTATAGACCCTTAGACTGGTGATCAGTGTAGATATACCCCCTTACATTGGTGATCAGTGTGGGTATAAACCCTTAGATTGGTGATCAGTGTGGGTATAGACCCTTAGATTGGGATCAGTGTGGGTATAGACCCTTACATTGGTGATCAGTGTGGGTATAGACCCTTACATTGGTGATCAGTGTGGGTATAGACCCTTAGATTGGGATCAGTGTGGGTATAGACCCTTACATTGGTGATCAGTGTAGATATACACCCTTACATTGGTGATCAGAGATATGCACCCTTACATTGGTGATCAGTGAAGATATACACTCTTGCATTGGTGATCAGTGGAGATAGGCACCCTTACCATGATGATCAGTGGAGAGGTGCCTCCTTACATTTCTGAAGCGGAAAGATGCCACCTTAACGTGCTGGTCAAAGGAGAAGTCGCCACTCACTTTGGTGATCAGTGAAGTGCCCTATCCCCTTCTCCTACTCACCACCAACTGTGCCTCCTGAGCTCCTTCATCCAAAGTGGTGTCTCTCTAATACAAGAGGTGTGTTACTGGTCAGATCACCAAGTGAAAACAGGGTGAAAAATAGAAAACAAATGCAGCCACCACATCTCATGATTGGTAAGCTGCAATATATAACATTTTTAGTTTTTGGGTCAGTTTACAAGAAAGAGATATGAACTGTACAGTCACCAGTGAAATGGCTGTATACAGATACATGATTATGGAGGGTGTGCTGGAGACATGTGAATGTTTCCCCATTGCAAGAAAATATAAAATATGAATTGGTTATGTTTGGTGATATCATGGCTGCTTATTTGAGGAAATGCATTATATTATACTTATCCTTCTTTAAAGTGGACATGAACTAAAAAAGTGAAGATTACTATGTTATAGGGAATATTTAAAGATCACAGACCATACTGGGACTGGCTGAACTCCAGGATTAGTAAATGTCTAAATACATGAGTTGTGTGTATTCCTCCTTGAATCTTGGTGTGCTTTGCGCTTTTCTTCCAGATCTGTGCAGTGATCCAGAGTGAAACTTTCTGAAATAAAGACCAATCACTACTGCCCTCTCTCCTTGTGCAGGGTGAGTGGTCTTGTCTCCGCCCCCCCTGTAGTTTTCTGTAGGCAGCCTGTAGTGGGTGGAGCCTGCTGGGTCCCTCCCACAGCTCTGCTCTGCACAGCCTATGTACATCACACTGATGATGTCACTGTTACTGTATCAAGGTAATATCTGTGTATGCAAAGGCATTTTGTGCACACAAAATGGATTTTTATCCTATTGAGGAATATTTTCAAATAAAACTTTGTGTGACTGGAGTTCAGCTTCAAAATGTAACTAAACCCAGGACCCTGCCTTCACTATATCTGGTCTCCCACAGTACACACAACATGGAAATTCAATTATTTTAGTAAATATAAACTGCTAAATATCTTTTCTTATCAGCAGTTAAAGCAGCCTTGTGACTTCTATCAGTGTTCAGCAGAGTACATGGTAAAGCTTGTAGGAGGAGCTTTCATTCTGGTCTAGGAGAATTATTCAGGTGCTATCTTTTGTATAGTTGCTGTGGTTTAAAAAAAGACACATATTCTTTTTTTCAGCTAAAAGGTTTCATCATCAAAAGATTCTTTTCTTCAGGATGTATTATATATTTATCGGTCAATTCAGTGTGAATCTATATTATCACTTTAACCCCTTCATGATGAAGGTAAAACAAATCCAAATGACAGTTTTGCAACTTTGACGTGTTAGTTAAACCGTACATATCATATCTACTAGTGTGTCCAGGTGCATCATACCTTGTTTTTTTTTTCAGGACAAATGAAGCTTTCGTTTGTTGGTAAATGGTAATGGATATCTCCTGTTTTTTATGATTATTGATAGAAAACTGGCATAAATTCCTAGATTGTAAGCTCTAACGAGCAGGGCCCTCTGTTTCCTCTTGTACCAAATTGTATTGTAACTGTAATGTCTGCCTTCATTTTGTAAAGCGCTGTGCAAACTGTTGGTGCTCTATAAATCCTGTATAATAATAAACAATAATAATAAATAGTAAATTAAATTTAGTCATGTATTTCTTGCTTTTACCATAATCTACCACCAAAAAACTACCTAAATAAATGATCTTGCTCCTCAGGATCACAGTGACACCACATGAAGACCAGGCCTTTTCTGGCACTTTTTTTTTAATGTAGCAATCAGCATTTTATGCTAGAAAATTTCTTAGAACCCTCAAATATTGTACGTTTTTTAAAGCAGAGGCTCTAGAGAATAAATTGGTGGGTTTTTCTATTTTTATGCCACGTTATGTTTGCGCAGCGGTTTTCGCAAACACAATTTTTTGGGAGAAAATACACTTTATTGAATTTAAATGCGAGAAAACACAATAAGACAAAACAGATACAAAAAGACCACGCTACAGGTATGATATCCTTCTGTGCAGACTTGTCCACAAAGCACCACAAGGATCAATCTTGCGTCTTGACCCCTCCACTGGGCTATTGGGGAAAATCACTGACTGGAACCACCAAAGTATGCACGGAACCTTGCTGCCCTCTACGGTCCAGGGAAACCAATGGTTCGCACATTGTTATTGTTGTACTGTAAACATTTGTAACTTTTTCACTTTTTTGTGACTATTTATTGCTGTTGCCATTTTTGTTGCCTCGTTAGGTCCATAGCCTGAATTAATTTCCTTCCTCAGCCTTGGTGTGTCACAGGGTGTAGAATGGCTGGTACGGGTCATTGCCTTCTGGAATCAGAGAACGCATACATTGGTGACTCCTTCATTGGTAAGCACTACAGTTTATCTGGTGTATTTTTTATATCTGCCTGGAGTTCAGCTCTAAAGCCCAACTCCAGCCAATACTGTATTTTATGAGTATACTTCTTTGGCTACAGTAATGAAAGGTCACCAATCCCATTTATTCTCTATGCCAGATGACAAAACCTCTACATCTGAAGTAATAGCATCTGAATGTTGTTATTTGATAGGGGACTTGTGCCTTTGAGTCCTCAGACAAACTGTCAACAGCTCTAGAATACATTAGGGCTTCAAGTATGTCATACTTAACACAATCAGATCGATATCAACTAGAATTCCCCATTTCTTCAAGGGAATTGGACCTATCCATAGGCATTATACCCAAGACCAACGGAGGTACTGAAAGTAAAAGAGACCAAATCTGACTACTTCATAATCTCTAGCAGCACATGGTAGGTATGTCCCCTTTCCCCTATCCTCTCCATCCTTACCCTTCAGTCTTTCTATGCTCCATATGATCTAACTTAGATATAATGGGCATCACCAAATCATTGTGGAGCCATTAAATTGCAGTATATGCATATGACTTAAAGCGGAGCTACACCCAAAAAGGGAAGTTTTGCTTTAAGGACTGGTCCCCTGCTCCCCATTAGGGTTGGCACCTTTGGGGAGCAGGGGGGAGGGAAAGGATACCTGAAAATGACAGGTACCCATCCCCACATCCACTGAGATCACCTAGGCAATCTTAAGTGAAAGTTGTCCTCCCCCCCTTCCTGTAGTCTTCTGGGACACATGACAGGTCCCAGAAGACTTTGGGACATTCACAAAGCGCAGTGCTACTCGCCCATGCGCAGTGAGCGCCCGGCTGTGAATATCACTCTGTAGGAATGAGAGTTACTCTTTTTTTTTGTACCAAATTTTATTGTAACTGTAATGTGTACCTTCATTTTGTAAAGCGCTGCAGAAACTGCTGGTGCTATATAAATGCTGTATAAGAATAATAATAATTTCCTTTTCCGTTAGGCCAAGAGTCAGATCAGATACCTAGGTACTAACATTGTTACTTACCCCATTGATGTCAGGGATCAGCAGTTGCTCATTTTCTTGCACATGTGTAGGGTCAACTCATGAGCACAGAAGCTTAAAAATATGAAGCATGCACCGTTGTGCACACTTGTGTAAATCTGAGGCCTGCCTAGCCACATTGCTGGAATGTCTTCAGTTCTGATTCCTGAAAATCTGCTAACCTTGTTACTAACCCAGCTACGCCTTACACTTCTGTTTGGATCTTCCTTGCTTGTTATGTCTGGTGCTCATCTGTCAGGGATGCGGGTGTGACCAGAGATGTGTGTACTGACACAGGGAAACGCAGGCTCCAGATATGGTATAAACAAGACAATTTATTAATCATACACATCATCTGTGCTACCGACCCTGGCTTGGACTTCTGACCATGATTCTGGTACCTGACTTTGAACCTCACCACCAGCACATTGCTGACTCTTGTTTGTCACTGACCTTGAACCTGATCATGATTCTGCACTTGTCTGCCTAGCTGCTGCTGAACGTAGCTTGTGACCTCACACTGTACAGCCACTGGGAGGATCCCTGTGTACCCAAGCTCAAGTTCACTACTCCAGCTTCCTGGCACACACACCCTTCCACTGCCCTAGTAGTCCCTGATTCCACTACCAGGGGTACATGGACAGGAGTTGTGCAAGACGCCAACCATTATCTCAGGCTCCAAAGACAGGTATTTGACAATTGGCCTCTATGCTGTAATCTCATTGTACTGTACTCCTCTTTGATAACCCTGGTAATCGGCAACCCTAACTTGGTTTTGTCAACCAGAACCTCTGTCAACTTCTTATGGAGGGCAAATTCTGCCCTCTGGATTTTCTAAATCGGAGTGGCATAACCAAGTAAAACATTCATCACATGATTAATATACAATCAAAATTATATTATAGTAGAACTAAACTTCTTATAAAAGGACACATAGCTTTGTAGACCATGGTAAGTAACATAAAATCACTTTAAAAAAGAAAAAGAAAAGCTTTTCTCTTTTTTGCACTGTGCATATCATGTAGACCAGGGGTCTTCAAACTTTCTAAACAAAAGGCCAGTTTACTGTCCTTCAGACTTTAGGAAGGCCAGACTGTAGGCCATTGGGAGTAGAAATTATCCTGCTTTCAGTGGGAGTAAACATCACCTCTTTGGCATTAGGGGAAGGAATAGTGCTCCATCATTGGAGTCAGTGGAAGGAATAGTGCTCCATCATTGGAGTCAGTGGAAGGAATAGTGCTCCATCATTGGAGTCAGTGGAAGGAATAGTGCTCCATCATTGGAGTCTGTGGGAGAAATAGTGCCCTATCGTTGGAGTCAGTGGAGGAATAGTGCCCTATCGTTGGAGTCAGTGGGAGGAATAGTGCCCCGTCATTGGAGTCAGTGGGAGGAGTAGTGCCCCATCATTGGTGTCAGTGGGAGGAATAGTGCCCCATCATTGGTGTCAGTGGGAGGAATAGTGTTCTGTTGTTGATGTCAGTAACAGGAATTATAACCCATTGTTGTTGTCTGTGGAAGGAAAAGGGTCCCAAGGGCCAGATACAGGCAAGTAAAGGACCACATCCGGCCCCCTGGGCCACAGTTTGGAGACAACTGATGTAGACTCTTTTAATGAACTTCCTGTGCATGTGTGCGTACTAGAGCAACAGCTGCACATAGCAGTTCTACTGTGGTGACTACAGAGGATTGGGCAGTGCTGTGTGTACTTAGCAGGGCTGTTTGTAGTCCAACTCGGGAGTGTGCAGGAAAGGTGACAATACCACAATGAACTGAGTAAGCATTGTCACCCTAAGAAAGGAAGTGTCTGCTATTATTTGTATCACTTGCTGGCATAATACAGTATAAAATAAAATGGTATGTTTAAAAAGGAGGATTACATTTTTCACATTACAGGATAAAGGCAGCAATATATTTGGTTTAATGAGCTTAGATAAACTTTTATCTCACTCATTCTCAGTATGGTGTATTGCCAGCTGTGTCATTATAAAGATAATAGTCGTAAATACTGACACCTAATTCTAAGCATTTTAAACTGCCAGTTAACTTGCTTACACATTGGCACTGCCTTTCCTTTGCTTGCCCTCTGGCGATGTGCTTCCACCCAAGTGTAACATAAGGGTGCCACTTACCTTAGGAGACCTTTTATAGGCATCCTATGAAGCGTCTTTCATTTTAATTATGTATTGTGGTATTGCATACAGATGTTATGGGAACAACATGCTGGTATTGAAAAAATGCTAGTAGAAATGTAAGGGTTTTGAATGCTCCTCTGTAGAATTTGTGGTTGCAGGAAGGTATTATTTACCCAGGGCAGAGGTACATCCACTGGACAGTTTTGCATTTAAAGTGTTACTAAACCCACAACAGGAAAATCAGTCTGTATATGCAGTAAAGCATGCTTGTTATATTCACTGTGGAACCTAAGGGGTTAATCCACTGCATTGTGTAAAAAGGCAGTTTGATCCTGTCTTCATTGATCCCCCCCTACTTCTATTGTTTCCAATCCCTCCGCTGATAGAACAGAGCTCTAGGAGTCACCCTGCACATGCTCAGTTTGGTGTGCATTGTTTTTTTTTTCTTTGGGAGGGTGCATGTGATTAGCAAAGGGTCAATCAGCACTGTCCAGACAGAAGGTCAGGGGTTATGCAGCCTAATAGGACAGTCAGAGGAGAATGAAAACCCCTCCTACAAGATTAACCAGTGCTCAGCCAGACACTGATAGAAGTCACAAGGCTGCTGTATACTGCAGAAGAGAAAAGGTATTTAGCAGTTTATATTTACTAAAATAATTGCATTTCCATGTTCTGTGTACTGTGGGAGACTTAATATAGTGAATGCAGGGCACTGGGTTTAGTAACACTTTAATGACAGAATGCATCATATATGTATTTTTTGATTTTTTATTTAGTAGCACTTTAGGGATAGATTGACATTGTTGTGGTTTGTTAAAGCAGAAATGTTAACATGCATTGCATTAAGGTGGTCCATCTATCTTAAAAGGGCTGTGAACACATCCCTACAGAGGTTACAATACACTGCATTTGCACCTTTGTAGCACAGTGCTTATGTCTATACATGTGATGAGATACTATATGTGCACTATATGTGCACTATATGTGCATGGGAGTGCCATTCAAAATTTAAGGTAGTCAAGTACAAAATACATGTGAATGAAATAATTTTGAAACCCAACATTTCATATTCCTGATATGTGCCTGCTGAACCAGGTACTTGTATGAAAAAAAACTGGAACGGAGAATCAAAGCACAAGTGTTCACTACTCACTGATGCTGGTCAAAGACTGTATGAAGTGAAGTGTATTAGCCCAAGAGCACAGCGCTGTAAAGATGTAGTAAAACAATATCCACCTCCCAAGGAGGTATATCTTTATTGATCCAAAATGAGCCTTAAATAGGATAACGAGTGATGCAGTCTATGCCAGGATTGTGCGGTGGACCGTCCGCTCCTTAGTGTTCCTGAGCCAGGAAGGAAGGCTGTACTGCGGTGTATGACTGAGCCGACCAGGGATCGCGGCGCTCCGGATGTGACTTCACCGCGACCTGGATGAGTTTGACATGACAAAGCACATGTGCGTGAAACGCGTTGTCACGGTTACCAGCCCAGCTTGCGTCTCAAGCCTAGGATTTAGCTTCTGCCCTCATCCAGGTCACGATGACATCACATCCGGAGCACCGCGATCCCCGGCCGACTCAGTCATACACTGCAGTACAGCCTTCCTTCCTGGCACAGGAACACTAAGGAATGGATGGTCCACCACACAGACTGCATCACTCGTTATCCTATTTAAAGCTCATTTTGGATCAATAAAGATATACCTCCTTGGGAGTTGGATATTGTTTTACTACATTTTCACAGCGCTGTTCTCTTGGACTTGTATGAAAAAGTATCCTGTTATCTTTGTATCAATTCCCATGTGTGAAATCCCTGGCATTTCTGCCAGTCCCTTTGCTTTCCTATTTTTTTTTATTAAAAAAAAACTGACCACTGGGCATAAGAGCACAGCATGGTCAGTGTTTTGGCTGTGCTGGGAACTCAGCCTACTCTCCTCCAATGATCAGACTTCTGCTAACATTTCCCCACCATAACAGCCATTCACTGGGAAGATAAGTGTATGCTGTTTCTCCTCCCTGATCTCCTTGTGCAGCTGAGAACAGAGGGAATTTGATCACTTAAAAAAAAAAAGGAAAGAAAAGGGTTTTTATAATTCTTTTTACCTCTATACACACGTGTTTTGCCTTTCATTTCTATTTTAAATTAAATGGGTTGTTTTACAAGGTGAGGGTTTACATATACTTTAATGCTTGCAATCCACAGTAAAATGCACATTACTGCAAAGCATACAGTAGATGTGAATTTTCCCTAAAACAAGCCCATGTGTCACGGATCCACACCGCACATGCACGCCGACGGGCGACTAGCTAACCAAGGCGTGCACGTCCGGCCGTGACTTGGGGGAAAAGAGGGAACGAGGGGGACTTACTTTGAGCATATAAGACTGGCCGTGATGACTTTCACAGCCCGCACTACCTCTGGCCACCACTGGAGGGAGACTCCACTCCAATCCAGCTGGCTGACGACACACAGGCAGATATGAATCTTATATACAATCTGGTGCACTCTAAGGGTTGGGGAGCAGTCTAGCAATTGGCACATCCTTCCAGGATTCCTCCAGCTATCCTACAAGCGAGAACCCCGGTGTTAATCACTCTTCCACTGTCCACACCCCCCCACACCAGACACACAACAAGCGGTAGCTTGCCAGCACCCAACAGTTTGTCCGCAGAACGGTCTGTTGGGCCACCACACACACATAGATCTCCGTCTGGCAGATCTGCTACTTTACAATCTGCATGCAATCTGCCAACACGCAGTGCAATTGCATACAGATTGGCAATGAACTTGACTGAGCATATATAGACACTGCAATACAACACAATCTCTCCGGAGATATGAGTCCGAGCTTAAGTACCCAGAAGTCACTTATTCATTTTATGATTTAATATCCCGAAAGTGGGCAGTGCATAAAATATCTACAAAGAAAAAAGATTTGCAGATAATACAGAAAATACAAAAAGAAACACAATTGGCTATTCACTATAAAATAAAATGCAATAAAAACAGAAATAAAACTTTTACCAAGAGTTATCCTGTGACTGGAGCAAGTCAGAGAAAGTCCGCGATTTGCCAGTCAACTAGAACTGGCTCTGTACGAATCACCCCGTGCATATTTCAGGGTCCTCAATTTATTGAAATATGGACGTAGGCTGGACATTAGCCCTTGGCCAATCAACCCTGGGGGTTGTTCCTGTACCTGCCCACACGACGTTCTAGGTTCTGAAGTGCCCCAAGTCGATTGGACGAGGAACGATTTGAATCACCAAGTCAGGGACAGAATTTCCGACACCAGCGCATCAGTCTGATCGCGACAGTATCAATCGCTGTTCAGCTGTCGCAATTAGGTGCCTGTTATGATCCGCCAGGTGTTGCCTCAGGCTGCCAACTGACAGACCTACCCAGAGCGTGGGGTCTAAGCCCGGGCTGTGCTTTCACCAGGGCCCCTGATGGTGGGGATGGACTTGAAACAGTCACGGGCCAGGTCACGAGCTCTGAGCAGGCCCACCAGTGGCTGAGGAGACCTCCGGGGATGTGTGCAGGTACCGGAGAGCCAGATGTGAAGCGGATGGCGGCCCCAGCAGGGTAGTAACGGATCGTGGTCCCGTGGGGGTAAGCGGGGTACATAATCGGCGGGCAAAGAGTAGTCGGGTCACACGCAGGGTCAGCAGGGTAAGTCAGTCCGTAGAATGGTCAGGGCAATCCGGGTCAATCACAGGAGCAGGCAGCGTAGTCAGGGCAATCCGGGTCAATCTCAGGGGCAGGCAGCGTAGTCAGGGTCAAACAGGGTCACTAGACGGGTGCAGGAACTCGGAATCACAGATAGACCTTGCGGCAATTACTGACAGTGCAGGACATCTTTAAATAGTGCGCCCTGCACTGTCATTGGCTGCCCAGGACGTGCCCCCGGGCTGTCATTGGCCGCCCGAGGCGCGCCCGCGGCTTCCACTGCGCATGCGCGGCGTCCTGTCATCCACGGCTCGCCGGGACCTGGTGCCTGTGTCCCGGCGTGAGCCGTCGCCAGCGCGCATGCGCCGGCTGACAGGACGCCGCGATCCCTGACATTGCCCCCCCCCTATGGGCACCCTCCGGAACCCCACTGATCTCTCCTCCGCGGGTGGCCACAAAAAAATTCCCGGATGAGCCTGGGGGCGTGAACATTCTGGATGGGTTCCCAAGAGTTCTCCTCAGGGCCATAACCCTTCCATTTTATCAGGAACTGCGTCTGGCCCCCCCTCTTTCGGCAACTGAGGATAGTCTCCACTTCATATTCCTCCTGGTCACCTATGGCAACTGCCTCGGGAGGTCTGGATTCACGGTCCGGGAAGGGATCCGGTCTGGATGGCTTCAGGAAAGACACATGGAACACAGGATGTATCTTGAAGGTTCGCGGAAGTTCGAGTTCGTAGGCCACCTTGTTAACTACTCGTTTTACTGGAAATGGGCCGATGTACTTGGGTCCCAGCTTCCTTGAAGGACACAGCATCTTCAAGTTGGTCGTTGCCAGCCAGACCTGATCCCCTGGTTGAAGCAATAACTCTCCTCTTCTTTTCCTGTCGAACGCCCTTTTACTGTCCTCTTGGGCTTTAGCGATGGCTTCCTGAATCGTTTTGTTATTGACAGAAAAGAAGTTCAAGATGTCTTGAGACGCCGGTACCGGATTTTCAGGCATCAGGTCAGGGAGGAATGTGGGATGATACCCGTAATTGGAAAAGAACGGGGATTGACCCGTAGCTGAGTGATTCGAGTTGTTGTACGAGAATTCTGCGGAAGGCAACAACGTCAGTCAGTCATCCTGAAGGTAGGATGTGTAGCATCGTAAGTACTGTTCCAGCGTTTGGTTGGTCCTCTCGGTTTGGCCGTTGGTCTGTGGATGGTAGGCGGAGGAAAGCGACAGCTTGATTCCCAGCGCTTTACACAAGGCATTCCAGAACCTGGAGGTGAATTGGACTCCCCGATCCGACACTATATCTTCGGGAACCCCATGAAGCCTCACTACTTCCTTAATGAAGATCCGTGCCATTTCTGGTGCTGATGGGGTCTTCTCCAGGGGTACAAAATGTGCCATCTTTGAGAAGCGGTCGACGATCACCATTATTGCTGTGTAGCCTTGGGATGGTGGGAGTTCGACCACAAAATCCATGGCTATCATCTGCCAGGCCCGTTTGGGTATAGGTAAAGGACGTAACAATCCCCATGCCCTGTTCCTGGAGGGCTTGTTCCTTTGACAGGTGGGACAGGTCTGGATGTAACGCTCGCAATCCTTGATCATATCCGGCCACCAGAACGAGCGCCGTAGTAGTTCCAGAGTTTTCGTAACCCCGAAGTGACCCGCCATTGGATGGTCGTGGCAGTGCCCTAGGACCAAGGTTCGCACTTCTTCTGGGACCATGATCCGGTCTTCCTTCCAAAACAGCCCACCATGGTTCTGGAGGGGCGACCCAGACGGAACTGGTAGTCCTACAGAAGCGTCGAGAAGTCGGGAGCGAAGCTCCGTTTGTAGAGCGAGGAAGCTTCCGGAAGGTAAGATGGTGTCAGGTACCACTGCGTCATCGGGGTCCTCAAACATGCGGGACAGAGCGTCTGGTTTTGTATTCTTAGTACCGGGTCAGTGCGTTATATGGAATGTAAATCGAGAAAAGAAAAGAGCCCATCTTGCCTGGCGAGGTCTCAGTCGTTTTGCCGTTCTTAAATATTCAAGGTTTTTGTGATCTGTGAATATTAGGATTGGGTGTGTGGCTCCTTCCAGTAAATACCTCCATTCTTCTAGAGCGGATTTAATGGCCAGGAGCTCCCGATCTCCAATGTCATAGTTACGTTCCGCCGGTGTCAACTTCCTGGAGAAGAACGCCACAGGGTGCAGTACTTCCTTGGTACCATTCCTTTGGGACAGCACCGCTCCTACCGCGTTTTCGGAGGTGTCCACTTCCAAAACATATGGGAGAGAAGAATCCGGATGGCAGAGAATGGGAGCAGAGGTGAACAATTTCTGAGCTTTTCGAATGCCGTTTGAGCTTCGGGAGTCCACCTAAAGCGGACCCCTTGTTTCGGCAGTTGCGTGATGGGGGAGACCAGACCAGAGAAGTTCCTAACAAACTTTCTATAAAAGTTAGAAAAGCCGATGAAACGCTGTACCCCCTTTTTGTCGGCGGGAATTGGCCAATCTAAGATCGCCGTGACTTTCTGGAGATCCATCGCGACCCCCTCGGAAGAGAGAACCAGTCCCAAGAACGTGATTTTGCGCTGTTCGAAACAGCACTTTTCTGCCTTAGCGTATAGCCCGTGTTGACGCAGCCGTTCTAATACCCGTGACACATGACCTCGATGAACCTCCAGTGAGGGGGAAAAAATTAGGATGTCATCCAAATAAACCACCACGAAAACATCGAGGAAATCACGAAAAACATCGTTGATAAAGTGCTGGAAGGTTGCCTGTGCGTTACAGAGCCCAAATGGCATCACCAAATACTCATAGTGGCCGAATCTCGTACGGAAAGCTGTCTTCCACTCATCCCCCTCCCTGATACGAACAAGGTTATAGGCCCCCCGCAGGTCTAATTTAGTAAATATCATTGCTGATCTCAATCTCTGGAGGAGCTCGGGGACTAGGGGTAAGGGATAACGATTCTTTACCGTTATTTTGTTCAGATCACGGTAATCTATGCAGGGCCGTAATGATTTGTCCTTCTTCTCTACGAAGAACAGCCCGGCCCCGGCTGGGGATGTGGATGGACGAATAAATCCCTTCCGAAGGTTTTCGTCAATATATTCCCTCAGTACTCCCGACTCCGTTTCAGACAAAGGAAAGATACGGTCGAACGAGATTTCAGACCCGGGTAGGAGGTCTATGGGGCAATCGTAGGAACGGTGCGGAGGAAGAATGTCAGCTCCTCGCTTACTGAAAATGTCTAAGAAGTCATGGTAGGCCGAAAGGAATAACCTGGGATAGATTGGTGTCGCCATCCAAGCACAGGAGGAACCGGGGAACCACGGATCCTGTGACGTGGCAGTGACTCAAACAGTAAGGTGACCGAAATTGAAAAGTTCCCTTTTCCCAGTCAATCTGGGGGTTATGGGCCCGCAGCCAAGGGAGCCCCAGAATGACTGGAAAAAGGGGAGATGCAATGGCATCCAAACGGAGGAACTCCTGGTGATGGTCTGCCATTGTGGTGAAAATGGGTGGTGTCTCCTGGTCCACCACCCCGGATTTTATACTGGACCCATCTGCCAAGAAGATGTTGAACCCCCTTTCTTTGGTCTGGAGAGGGATTTTTTGCCGGTGGGCAAAAGTCAGATCGATAAAACAACTACAGGCTCCAGAGTCAACGATTGCGGTCACCGACAATGTTCCTCCGGGGAGCTGTAAAGACACAGGTATGGCCAGGTAACTTGACTGATCATCCCTTCCTGCAGGTAAAGTAAAAGAAAAGGATGTGGACTTACTCATTTTTGCAGGACAGGAGCGCACCTGGTGACCAGCTTCCCCGCAGTACAGACATAGGTTCAGTGATCGTCTCCTCTGACGTTCCTCGACCGATAAGTGGGAACGGGCCAGTCCCAGTTGCATGGGTTCCGGGTTGTCCCGTTTCCGTGCTTCGCGGATGGTTCCCTGGGGCTGGAGCTGTGTCTCTCGATGGAATCCATGCCACCCTTTGACCCTGGCTGCTCCTTTCCAGCCGACGTTCCCTTAGTCTACGGTCAATTTGAATGGCCAACTCAATCAGTTTTTCCAGGGAGTCAGGTAGGCCTACTCGTGCTAGTTCGTCTTTGAGAGACTCAGATAGCCCGATGCGGAACTGGTGACATAAGGCCGCATCGTTCCATCTGGTGTCTCCCATGCAACGCCTAAAATCGGACGCGTATTCTTCGGCTGTCCGGCGGCCTTGCCGTAGAGAGTATAGGGTAGCCTCTGCGGAAGCAGCCCGCTGAGGGTCGTCATACAAAACAGCCATGGCCTGAAAGAACTCGGTCACGGAGTCAAGATGGGGGTCGTGCTTCTCCATCAGGCGGTGAGCCCAATCCTGGGGCTCATCCTGAAGGAGAGAGACTATAAACCCCACCTTGATGGTCTCGGTGGTGAACGTGCGGGGCTGCAAGTCGAAATACAGGGTGCAAGCATTCCGGAAGGCTCGGAAGCGGCTCCGGTCACCACGGAATCGCTCCGGCAGGGGAACACGGGGTTCAGGAGCTAGGGATGTGGCAACCGCTCCGCATGCCGGGGCAGCGGGAGGTTCTGCAGATGGAGGACTCTGAGCAGGGGGAGTCAGGGGGGCTAACGACTCCATGCGGTCCTCCAGTCGGGTGCAGCGACTGTGGAAATTCTGGAAAGCCTGGGTCAAAGTTGCCAGGTGCTGGCAAATATCCTCTAGGGACACCGGTCCACTTCCTGGCTCTGTCATGGCCGCAAGGTACTGTTATGATCCGCCAGGTGGTGCCTCAGGCTGCCAACTGACAGACCTACCCAGAGCGTGGGGTCTAAGCCCGGGCTGTGCTTTCACCAGGGCCCCTGATGGTGGGGATGGACTTGAAACAGTCCCGGGCCAGGTCACGAACTCTGAGCAGGCCCACCAGTGGCTGAGGAGACCTCCGGGGACGTATGCAGGTACCGGAGAGCCAGATGTGAAGCGGATGGCGGCCCCAGCAGGGTAGTAACGGATCGTGGTCCCGTGGGGGTAAGCGGGGTACATAATCGGCGGGCAAAGAGTAGTCGGGTCACACGCAGGGTCAGCAGGGTAAGTCAGTCCGTAGAATGGTCAGGGCAATCCGGGTCAATCACAGGAGCAGGCAGAGTAGTCAGGGCAATCCGGGTCAATCACAGGAGCAGGCAGCGTAGTCAGGGCAATCCGGGTCAATCACAGGGGCAGACAGCGTAGTCAGGGTCAAACAGGGTCACTAGACGGGTGCAGGAACTCGGAATCACAGATAGACCTTGCGGCAATTACTGACAGTGCAGGGCATCTTTAAATAGTGCGCCCTGCACTGTCATTGGCCGCCCAGGACGCGCCCCCGGGCTGTCATTGGCCGCTCGAGGCGCGCCCGCGGCTTCCACTGCGCATGCGCGGCGTCCTGTCATCCGCGGCTCGCCGGGACCTGGTGCCTGTGTCCCGGCGTGAGCCGTCGCCAGCGCGCATGCGCTGGCCGACAGGACGCCGCGATCCCTGACAGCGCCATATAACCGTTTTCTGCGTTTCTCTGGGATCCCACAGGGGCTACAAATACAGTTTTACATGCAGATGTAGCCTACAGTGTGTCCAATCAGAAGGAAGTATTTTCATCTCTCTGCAACTAATATTTTAGCTTTTATGAGAGATTAAATATTTTCCTTTGATCTGTGGGTATACGTCAGAGCTGGCAGACAGATCGGAGCCCTCTCCTGGTCTCCTGCTGCTTCCCGAAGCCGAAATGGCTGGAGCTCTTCTTTTAGACTTCAAGAAGGTGGAAAAGTCTGGCTTCATAGGTGACTTCATTATTGACATCTAGGTGTCACCTCCGGCCTGGAAGCTGCTCTGTCCTTTCAGATGCTAATTGAGGAACATATGTCTCTGACTGAATACTGAACACTTATCTTATTATATTGTAAAGTGCTGTGCAAACTGTTGGTGCTATATAAATCCTGTATAATAATCATAAAAATATTTAAAAATGCGGCGGCACAGTGGCTAAATGGTTAGCACTTCTGCCTGGCAGTACAAGGGTCGCTGGTTCGAATCCCAGCCACGACTCTACCTGCCTGGAGTTTGCATGTTCTCCCTGTGCCTGCGTGGGTTTCCTCCAAAGACATGCCGGTAGGTTCATTGGATCCTGTCTAAATTGCCCCTAGTATGTGTATGTATGAATGTAAGTTAGGGACCTTAGATTTTACGCCCCTTGAGGGTTAGGGACTGATGTTAATGTACAATATATATGTAAAGCGCTGTGTAAATTGACGGCGCTATATAAGTCCCTGCAAAAAAAAAAACAATATTTGTAATAACATGAGACAACCTCTACAATTACATATTTCTACAGATCACATCACAGTTATCCGAATCCTACATTTATGTTACACCATGCCATGTCAGTGTAGCTCTGAAGGTCTTACAAAATACTCGAAGACAGCCTTTCTCAACCTTTTCAACACAGAAGAACCCTTGTGATAACTTTCTGGTTTCAGGGAACCTCTGCTAAAAATGACTATATCTACAACTCATGATCCATTAGTGTGAAGGTCAGCTGGAAGAATACTCCTTACTCTGGAGGTCCGTGGGAAGAATTACCCTTACAGATAGCTAAAAAGAACAATGGTGTTCAGTGGGAACTTAGCGTAGAGTTAGAAGATGCTTACTGATCAAGATACCCTTTGCAACCTCTGTAAGAACCCTGGGGGTCCATGCAGCCCTGATTGAGGAACCCTGCTCTAGGAAGAAGATCATATTTTCCTGTGATTCTAAATATTCTTTTCATCCTGGATTACATACTGTACAGTATATACTTATATGTTAGCAACATGCCCACCTGTAGGCGGTACCCAGGCTGCCTTGCACATGGCCATCATGAGCAGCTGGGTAATTGCTTTACAAACAGGTTGCATGGAACGTCCAAAGTGGTTCAGCCCAAACTTACCCCTGGTTCACATATCTGCATTTCTGAGGGCCACGTTTTGCGCGGACACAAGAGCCCATTCGTTTGAATGGACTCCTGTGCCCCGGGACACGCAGGGAAGAAGTCCCTGCACTTCTTCTGAAAATGCAGCCCACTTGGTAACTTCGGTTCCCAGTATGGTTGTGATTTCCAGTGTGGGCGGCGTGCCATTAGAATTAATGGCACCCGCCTGTGGGTCCACATTCTTCTGTGTGGGTGGTGCGGCTGCATGAATGTTTGTGCGGATCCGCAGCGGCATCACCCGCACATATGTGAACCTAGCCTTAGATACTGTTCTGTGCACGGATGGTGGCCTGAAGCCAAAGCTTCCCATTATCCTAACCTCTGTACCATTAACCCCCTTTTACCTGGGAGTACTCAAACACGTGGTCTAATGCCTGGTACACACTATGGGCTTGTGATGTTAGTACAGTGGTCAGTGTACCCGGCCATTGGCTGCGAGCGCTGATTGGATGCCGATTGATTAACTGGCTACAGGAGGCACCAGGAGGAGGGAGAAGCTAGCAATGCCAGTGAGGGACTGCCAGAAGAGGAGGAAAATGAGTGGTAAAAGTAGCCTTTAACTACTTGCCAACCACCCACAGCACTTTTACTGCAGGCGGCCAGCATGTACAGGCAAAGCAACGTCAACAAAGCTCTTATGAATAAATGTGATTGATAACAGCTTTGTTTCTAGTACTAGTGAGCTGTGATTGGCCCACAGCTATCACATAGTACCTGGGCCAATCACAGCACCCTGTACCATGTGATTAGCTGTAGACAATCACAGATCACTAGTATTCTGAACTGTCATGAACGTAACTCATTCATGACAGTTCAAAGTATTGCTAGTGCAATGATCATCATTGTCCCAGCAATAAAAGTGTTAAGAAAAATCCCTGATCATCTCCCAGAATAGTACAATGTTACTATGGCAACATTGAACTACTCTAATGGAAGCATTTAAAAAAAAAAGTTAAACAATTAAAAATAATGTTATAAAAATGTTTAAATATTGAATAAAAATTTATTTTTAAAGTTGTTTTTCTTTAACATGCTGTCACCAATCAGTGTCCCTGATCACCACCACACCAGTAATATCATGAAGCTGTACTGTGCTGGTGACGGTATGTAAAAAAAAGAGTGAAAAGTAAACCATTTTTATTTAATTTCTTCATTTTCCAAAAAATTATGATAAAAAATATTACAACTTCAAAAAACATGCCATGTCTTTTACTAAATACCTCCGACTGTCTACTGTTTACCAAAAAGGGGTAATTTGGGGGATATTTGTACTGTCCTGGCATTTTAACCACTTGCCCATCGCAGATAGACAAATTACGGCTTCACTTCGGCCAGAACACGCCCTCCCGTGCGCCCCTGGGGGACGTGCACCTGGGAATCTCCGTGATCGCTGTGTCCGATGGACACAGCTGATCACGTGATGTGGTAAAAGGTCAATCACAGTGGACTTTTACCACGTGATCAGCCGTGTCCAATGACACAGCTGATCACCAGTAAATGCAGTTGCTGGTTATCAGCTGCACTTTCCTCACGCTATCACAGCATGAGGAAAGTACTGCCGATAAATGGCAATTGTCAGAGGATCGGCACCAATTATCAGGACACTAATGATCAGTGCCCTGATCATCAGTGCTCTGATGATCATTGCCCAAGAGTGCCACCCACCAGTGCCACCCATCTGTGCCGCCCACAAGTACCCAGCAGTGCCACCCACCTGTGCCAAGCAGTGCCGCCAGTGTCCAGCAGTGCCGCCAGTGCCACCCATCAGTGCCCATCATTGTTGCATATCAGTGCTGCCTATCAGTACCCATCAGTGCCGCCTATCAGTGCCCATTATTATTGCATATCAGTGCCAGCTCATCAGTGCCACCTATCAATGCCTGTCAGTGCTGCCTATCAGTGCCCATCAGTGCTGCCTATCGGTGCAGCTTCATCAACACACATCAATGAAGGACAAAAATTACCTGTTTGCATCATTTTATAATAGAAACAAAGAAAACTTTTTTTTTTTCAGAAATGTTGCTCTTTTTTTGTTTATAGTGCAAAAAACACTGGGTAAAGTGTTGCATGACCACGCAATTGTCACTCAAAGTGCGACAGTGCTGAAAGCTAAAAATTGGCCTGGGCAGGAAGGGGGTATAAATGCCTGGTAGGCAAGCGGTTAAGGGCCTCAAGAAATGAGACCAGTCATCAGTGCATCAGGATTGATCGATTTTCAAAAACATATATCCCATAATTTGTGGACACTAACTTTCTAACAGACTAAATAATATACATTCATTGTTTTTTTTTTTCTACCAAAGACCTGTACCAGAATATATTTTAGCCTAAATTTGGATGAAGTAAATTTTCAGTCTTTTTTTCAGTTATATAAGAAGAAATACAAACCACAGTGGTGATTAAATACCACCAAAGAAAGCTCTATTAGTATGAAAAAAATGATATAAATGTCATTTGTATACAGCGTTGCATGACTGTGCAATTGCCAGTTAAAGTAATGCAGTGCCAAATAGTAAAAAGTGGCCTGGTCAGGAAGGGGGGTACAATCTTCTGGAGCTGAAGTGGTTAATATCACTTTATGGGCTTATTTATGTGAGTTTTGGCATTTGACGTTCAGTGAAGAGGCATTGTGTCACCTCCTCACCACCTGCTTTAACCCCTTCATCACTGCACTAGCGTGCTGCAACCATGCCCATGTCACCTGGTTGCGGCACACCTGCAGTGGTCCAGGGGCGGACTGACCATTCGGGTACTCAGGCACTGCCCTGGGCCCGGGATCAGTAGGGGGCCCCATGAGATGTCCCTGGTACCTTTTATAGGCTTTTTGGGTGTGGTTTGAGTTTGGGCAAGGAC